>NC_088240.1:11273129-11573129 GCF_036934945.1 Oncorhynchus masou masou | reverse complement strand
GTAGCAGTTCGTGCTTCTACACCTGCATTGCTTACTGTTTGGGGTTTTAGGCTGGGTTTCTATACAGAACTTTGGCATATCAGCTGATGTAAGAAGGACTATATAAATACATTTGATTTGATTTGATTCTAGAGTGTCTCCCCCTTTGAAGATGATGATGGGATGATCGCGGCAGCTTTCCAATCTTTGGAGATCTCAGACGATACGAAAGAGAGGTTGAACTAAATTAAAGGGTTTTGGGCACTGGCCAGCAGGGCTAGTAGATTTATACTAGCCCGGTTAACATTCAAGTCTAAATCATGTGTCATGCGATGTTTGAAAATAACCACATTTTACTGGCCTGTCAGGCTAGTTGGGAAAATGTTCTACTAGCCCAGTCTCAAAAGTACTAGCCTCAGGCTAGCTTTATATCCATCCCAAATTATAACCATTGGCTGCATGGCAGCAACAGGCCACTAAGCCCAGCCCAGTTCTTAGGGGACAGTTGGAGAGTGTGTGGGTGTGTGGGTGCTGGTGGGATTGTTTTCCCTGGCATTCTTCCAGATTCCTAAATACCAACGCTCTTAAGCAAGACCGACAAGGAATGAAGACACACAAATGGAGCACACACAAAATTGATGCATGAACACACAGACACGCACTACCTCTCCCCAACCTTCATTGCTTTAGGCCCTGAAGCCCCTGAACATTTGTTCCAAATCCATTGTATGAACAGTACAGCACTACAACACATTTATCCGTGTTACACAGTACACTGATCCCAGGGCTCTCTGCCTCCACTAACGTCAATACAAAAGGCAAACTGGAGGCCTTTGGAAACATCTACTGTGTCTTGACCCAGGATTTCCATTAAGCGTGATGCAATTACATACCTACTTAACTTTAACACCAACGTTCCAGGGGAAAGGTTCAGCAGAAGTGGAATCCAGCCATTTTCTAGAAACTTCTGGCCCTTAGTCAACGGCCCAGTCGAAGCTAGCCAGTAAAATCTTCTGGGACTGTTTGGAGTCCTGGGCCTATATAAAGCATAAAGAGTAGGAGTGCTGATTTGGAACAGTTTTGCCTTTTAGATCATAATTTATAAGATTACATGGACGAGGAGGACCAGATCCTAGATCAGCACTCCCACTTTGAGATGCATAGTGAATGATAGCCTGACCTACCACAGTCGGTTGTCAAAAGTTATTAACTTGTTTGCTTATAGTAGAAAGTGGTTTCAGTGGGTTACCCTTCCTAATATCTCCCTTTTCTTTACCTCTCTTCCCCCTCTTGCTTTCTCAAACTAAGTTCCTCCCTTTCTCTCCTCAGTAGGATTATTCTCCACTTCTTCTATTGTTCCTTTCCCTCTCCTGTTCCATTGGTTGAGTAACAGTTCTCTAGGAATGTGCTGCTGCTGTTGCTAGCTCCCCTGGGGACCAATGGGCTGGTGGCTGGGTGAAGGCTGGCAGATGACAATTGCATTTGCAGCCAGAAGAACACAGCTCTCCACTGCTCAGTACATAAGAACACCTCCCTCCAAATCTCTCTCCTTTGATTAGAGACAGTGAATGTCATAAGTGGACCTCATTGTCACCTTCTAAAAGAGGAACAGCTCAGATAAATAGAGCAAATTAAACCTTGAACTAGTGTGACAGAGAGAGAGAGCGAGGAGAGAGAAGGAGAAACAGGAATTGAGAGAGAAGGAAGCAGAGAGAGAGAGGAGAAAAGATGAACACACTTCTAATCATGTGCAAATTTGTAGTAACATCAACTTGCATGTCTGTCACATGCTTTTATAAACACAAAGGAGTAATTGAGAAATATGTATTTCCTCCATAAAAACAACGTCCTTGGGAAGACTGGCTTATTCCTCAGAACTCAAACTCTGTTCTGGAACTCTCTCTATGGAATTCATTTCTCAATCATAAATCATAGTATTTCACAGACAGGCCAAAATTACATCTGTGATACAACATTCAACAGCTGGAACTGATAAAGTAACCTGTAATATGGCACACTGGTGATATCGAATCTGAAAAAAACATATGTGGTTCATTATGTGAATGTTGGCTGGCCCTCGCTTCATACTCGTCGCCAAACCCACTGGCTCCAGGTCATCTACAAGTCTCTGCGAGGTAAAGCCCTGCCTTATCTCAGCTCACTGGTCACCATAGCAGCACCCATCCGCAGCACGCACTCCAGCAGGTATATCTCACTAGTCACCGCCAACGCCAATTCCTCCTTTGGTCGCCTTTCCTTCCAGTTCTCTGCTGCCAATGACTGGAACGAACTGCAAAAATCACTGAAGCTGGAGACTCATATCTCCCTCAATAGCTTTAAGCACCAGTTGTCAGAGCAGCTCACATATCACTGCACCTGTACATAGCCCATTGGTAAATAGCCCATCCAGCTACCTCATCCCCATACTGTATTTATTTATTTATTTATCTTGTTCTTTTGCACCCCAGTATCTCTACTTGCACATTCATCTTCTGAACATCAATCACTCCAGTGTTTAATTGCTATATTGTAATTACTTCGCCACCATGGCCTTTTTTTGCCTTACCTCCCTTATATTACCTCATTTGCACACACTGTATATAGACTTTTTTCTACTGTAGTATTGACTGTATGTTTGTTTATTCTATGTGTAACTCTGTGTTGTTGTATATGTCGCACTGCTTTGCTTTATCTTGGCCAGGTCACAATTGTAAATGAGAACTTGTTCTAAACTAGCCTACCTTGTTAAATAAAGGTGAAATAAAAATAAATGTAAAACACAGGAACCGACCAACCTATCGACCGACCAACAAACAGACAAGACAGTCAGACAGACAGCAATGTGAAAGCTTTTATCCAGAACAATAACAAGATGAGCCATTCAGTACCAATGTTTATACAGGATAAGCTCGAAGCAAGAACATTCTGGCTAAAGAATCATAGGAGTACCAGAAAGACAGAATAAGGTCAAATTGTATTGGAGAACAATTGCATGTAAATGCAGCTCTGCTCCCCTACAGAAATACTGCTACTCTCCCCTGTATTTAGCCTCGCTATTGTTATTGTACTGCTGCTCTATAATTACTTGTTACTTTTATTTCTTATTCTTATCTTTTTTTAAACTGTATTGTTGAACTATTTGCACCCCCACCTTTTACACCACTGCAACTCTCTGTCGTTATCATCTATACATAGTCACTTTAATAACTCTACCTACATGTACATATTTCCTCAACTAATCGGTGCCCCATCACATTGACTCTGTACCGGTACCCCCCTGTATATAGTCTCAATATTGTTATTTTACTGTTGCTCTTTAATTACTTGTTACTTTTATTTCTTATTCTTATCCGTATTTTTTTAACTGCATTGTTGGTTAGGGGCTCGTAAGTAAGCATTTCACTGTAAGATCTACACCTGTTGTATTCAGCATTTCACTGTAAGATCTACACCTGTTGTATTCAGCATTTCACTGTAAGATCTACACCTGTTGTATTCAGCATTTCACTGTACGGTCTACACCTGTTGTATTCAGCATTTCACTGTAAGGTCTACACCTGTTGTATTCAGCATTTCACTGTAAGGTCTACACCTGTTGTATTCGGCGCATGTGACAAATACAATTTGATTTGAAATAGAAGATCATTCTACTTCTATGAATGCCCTATCTTCATCAACCAGCTCTTACGTAGTGAGATGCTGCAGTGGAGATGACTGACACTGTGTGGTATTATCGGGAGCCGACATTTCTGTTGACAATATGGTGTGTTATGTCAAAACGTCTCCTGATCATCGAGCCTCGAACAGGATCGTGGTTAATTTCACCACAGTGTAGACAATTTAGGATTTATATTTCTATTATATTGTATTGTATTCTAATTATATGGGGCGGCAGGGTAGCCTAGTGGTTAGAGCATTGGACTAGTAACCGGAATGTTGCAAGTTTGAATCCCCGAAGCTGACAAGGTACAAATCTGTCGTTCTGCCCCTGAACAGGCAGTTAACCCACTGTTCCTAGGCCGTCATTGAAAATAAGAATTTGTTCTTAACGTGTTCACAGAATGCAAAAATATTCTTAGAAATATTTAACCTCCACACATTAACAAGTCCAATAGCTCAAATGAAAGATAAACACCTTGTTCATCGACCCAGCGAGTCAGATTTCTAAAATGTTTTACGGCGAAAACATAGCACATATGTATGTCAAACCACCACAAAGACACAGACGATATGTAGTCATTTTGTCGAACAAAAGATGCAATCACAAACGCAGGATTAAAAGAAAACTAATTCACTAACCTTTTGAAAATCTTCATCAGATGACTGTAATAGGACATGTTACACAGTACATTTATGTTTTTTTCAATAATATGCAATTTATATCCATAAATTTCCGTTTACAATGACGCCATGTTCAGAAAATCCTCAAAAATGTCCGGAGAAATTATAGATAGCTCCGCCAGATAACGCCAGATAACAGCAATACACATCATCAACTTTGACTAAATATACATGTTCTACATATAGTTAGAAAGATACACTGCTTCTTAATGCAATCGCTTTGTCACATTTCTTTTTAACGTTACAGAATTCGTTCACTATTCAATAATCTGAGGCGGCGCTCAGACATAAGCAACATTTCTCCGCTATGTTGGAGTCAACAGAAACACAAAATTACAACATAAATATTCCCTTATCTTTGATGGTCTTCGATCAGAATGTAGTGGAAGGAGTCATACTTACCCAATACATCGTTTTGTTTCAAGTCGTGTGTCTTTGTATTAGCATATGCTACTAGTTTCAGCTGAAATGTATCCAAAATGACTTCTGGTCCCGAAAAGTTGCGCATCAAAACTTCAAAATTCCATATTATATGTCGACTAAACTGGTCAAACTAAGTGCAGAATCAAGCTTTAGGATGTTATAAACGTACAAAACAATTCTCAATTCAACCGGACAATCATACTTCTTCTCAGGCAAGCTGGAACAAAGGAGGCTCTGTGCCCAAAGCACGCCCGAACATGCATGTATTTTCTCGCGACACTCACTATTTTGCCTGCCAAAGGGTCAAAGCTCGAGGGATTTGCGCAATTAAACGCTCTACTGATAGAGGACATCTCGCGGAAGACATAGAAAGTGTTCCCAGATCCATAGCTGGTTGGGAAGGGTGGGGGCGATGACATCAAAGTTTCCCCAACTTTCTGGATGCCAAAACTAGTTTGGGAGATTGCCTGCCCTGTGAGTTCTGCTATACTTACAGACATAATTCAAACGGTTTTAGAAGCTTTAGAGTGTTTTCTATCCAATTATTATTATTATATGCATATATTATCAATTTTGGACAGATTTATTTTCAGTTTACTATGGGCAAGCAAATCATCCAAAGGGGGCAGTATTGTCCCGAGCCTTAACAGGTTTTAACTGACTTGCTGAGTAAAAAAAAAAATTAAATTACAAATATTCTGTACTGGAGCTGGACTGTATGCAACTGGACTGAGCTCAAGACAGAAGTTATGAAATCAGGACATGGGACTTTGGACGAGTCCCAGCATTATCATTCAGAGTGGGCCGAGGAAGAGTTATACAGACCCTGATGATGGTTGCATCACCCAAACGTGCCAGTTTAAGCACTTTAATCAAATAGCACCAGGATGTTTTACTCTTAGAACTAGACAGAGCAATGTGCAGGGTTTTGCCTTTTGGAATGAATACGGTACAATACAGATATGTGGTTTGTACCAAGGATCAGTGGTCAAACTCAACTCTGAGTTCTTCTCATAGAAACAGTCTTTGGGTACAGAGTTCTACACAGGTTCCTCTTGTCAACTGCTGTAGTAGCCCAGTGTGACACTTCCTCAACCACAACGTTTGACACCTCATGCGGTCCTCTGCAGCTCAGTTGGTAGAGCATGGCTCAGCTTTGGCTCTTGCAACACAAGGATATTGCTTTCAATACCCATACAGTGCTGTGATAAAATTATAAAAAAGGGGAAAATACTATATCTGCTTTTGCATATGCTTGAAAATCCACAAATGTTGCTGAGTTAAAGCAGCTCTGCATGCAAGAGTGAGCTAAAAGGTTTCGGGGCTGTCGCTGGGCAATACGGACTTTCAGCTCCCTCCAAAGAATTTCTACTGGGTTCAGGTCTGGAGACTGGCTAGGCAAGTCCAGGACCTCGAGATGCTTCTTACGGAGCCACTCCTTAGTTGCCCTGGCTGTGTGTTTCGGGTCGTTGTCATGCTGGAAGACCCAGCCACGACCCATCTTCAATGCTCTTACTGAGGGAAGGAGGTTGTTGGCCAACATCTCACGATACATGGCCCCATCCATCCTCCCCTCAATATGGTGCAGTCGTCCTGTCCCCTTTGCAGAAAAGCATCCCCAAAGAATGATGTTTCCACCTCCATGCTTCACGGTTGGGATGGTGTTCTTGGGGTTGTACTCATCCTTCTTCCTCCAAACACGGCGAGTGGAGTTTAGACCAAAAAGCTCTATTTTTGTCTCATCAGACCACATGACCTTCTCCCATTCCTCCTCAGGATCATCCAGATGGTCATTGGCAAACTTCAGACGGGCCTGGACATGCGCTGGCTTGAGCAGGGGGACCTTGCGTGCGCTGCAGTATTTTAATCCATGACGGCGTAGTGTGTTACTAATGGTTTTCTTTGAGACTGTGGTCCCAGCTCTCTTCAGGTCATTGACCAGGTCCTGCAGTGTTATTCTGGGCTGATCCCTCACCTTCCTCATTATCATTGATGCCCCACGAGATGAGATCTTGCATGGAGCCCCAGACCAAGGGTGATTGACCGTCATCTTGAACTTCTTTCATTTTCTAATAATTGTGCCAACAGTTGCCTTCTCACCAAGCTGCTTGCCTATTGTCCTGTAGCCCATCCCAGCCGCGTGCAGGTCTACAATTTTATCCCTGATGTCCTTACACAGCTCTCTGGTCTTGGCCATTGTGGAGAGGTTGGAGTCTGTTTGATTGAGTGTGTGGACAGGTATCTTTTATACAGGTAACGAGTTCAAACAGGTGCAGTTAATACAGGTAATGAGTGGAGAACAGGTGGGCTTCTTAAAGAAAAACTAACTAGGTCTGTGAGAGCCGGAATTGTTACTGGTTGGTAGGTGATCAAATACTTATTGCATGCATTAAAATGCAAATGAATTACTTAAAAATCATACAATGTGATTTTCTGGATTTTGTTTTAGATTCCGTCTCTCACAGTTGAAGTGTACCTATGATAACAATTACAGACCTCTACATGCTTTGTAAGTAGGAAAACCTGCAAAATCGGCAGTGTATCAAATACTTGTTCTCCCCACTGTATATATTTTTTGGTTGTAAATTAGGGTCCCTTTTTCTAATATTTGGTATTGGTTGACGATTTGATAACATTCCGTATCCAAAATATGGAAAAATAGAGAAAATCAGAAAGGGGACAAAAACCTTTTCACTGCACTGTACGTAAAAAATGATGCACACATGACTGTAAGTTGCTTCGGATAAAAATGTCTGCTAAATCGCATATATTATATAATTATTGATGTCTCCAGGAAAGAAGAGTTAGCTTACTATTTATTACCTCACCACTCTTCTACAACTATAGAAATAGAATGTGTTCAACCGTCACAAAATAACTTGAATGGGAATGTCCGTTCTATAAATTATATTTCTACATCTAAAACACCCACTGAGTGACATTAGGAAACACCGGAGGCTGTATGATCAGTGCCAAAGCTGATCCCCAACAGATTATAATGAATGATTTGTAACTAAATGATTCCCTGTCTCAAAAACACATGCTGTCTGGAGTTCAGACATGACTAGAGACATTGATTCAGCCATAGTATGTAGACGTTCAGTATTTCTGTTAACATAAGCATTCTTTTCCACCCTGTTTTCATAATAATAATAATAATAATAATGTATTCAACTTTCATAGCTCTAATCATTACATAAAGAATCTGAAAGTGTTTGAAGCAACAAAAAGACTTGCAATTTAGACAAAACAACATCACAACAACATGAGCTGGATAGTCATTAGAAAGTTCATGGCTTGAGCGGTCATTGGCAATAACATTTGACACGCTCTAATCCAACATATTTCATGAGGGAGGAGACACAACCTCATGCTGCAATAGGCTGAGTTTACACAGGCAGTCCAATTCTAATATTTTTTTTCTTCATGAATTGGTATTTTGACCAATCACATAAGATCTTTCACATCATATCTTTTTCAGAGCCGATCTGATTGGTCAAAAGACAAATTAGTGTGAAAAAAAGAATTGGGCTGCCTGTAAACACAGCCACAGAGAAGGAACTATATGTCATGGGACAGATCTGTACAGTAGCCTATTCTCACTATTTTTACCAGATGTTTAGACATTTTCTCAGGGATCCTTCATTTCTCATGAAAGTGTCCAGCCCTGTATGAGTCTACCCCCATACAGTAATTTGCACACAGACAAAAAAATGCCACACAACTCAGCTGTGTGTAAAATGTGGGGATAGGGGCATCACACAGTCAGACTTTCAAATCAGGACACAGCTTTATGTTTCAGATGAGATTAAACTTAATCAGCAACTCAAATGACATAGCAGGGAATGACATATCAGACAAACTGTGACTACTAGTTGTGTTAAATGCTGACATGAGAAATATGAGTTCCACCTGTTGCATAACAAGGCTATTCCCCTCCTGCCTCAAATAGCCTACGAGATAGCCGTTTGTTTGAGGTGAGATCATTAGAATAAGGTAAGGTATGATTTTTGAAGTTTGTGTCTGTTATATGTAGAATTACAGCAACCTTAATTCGGCAAGATGAATGTCCGCCTATAGCCTACTGCAGGGTTCACCAACTGGCAGCACGTGGGCGATTATATAAGCACATTTTTTTTCGATTTAAGACTGTAAAAACAACAGCAAATCAACTCCAAGTGATTTCAATATGTGACATCTGTTCCAAAGTATTCCCACGCATAATATAAGGATACTGTATATGGGATCGTCTACAAATGTAAACACGTTTTTGAATTGATTCTATTTTACATTTACATTTTATTTGACGCTCTTATCCAGAGCGATTTGCAGGAGAAATGTGGGTTAAAAGTCTAACTCTAGCGCATATCGACGGATTGTTTTAACCAAATCAGCTATTCTAACCAGCAACCTTTCAGTTACTGGCCCAACGCTCTTAACCGCTATTCACATATTATATATGTTTGGGCTTCTTGCATTCAATTTGCCGTCAACAAATGATTAGAGGATTATGTTCCAGCTTCCTGACCATCCTCGCAAGAACAAATCAGACCGTGACTGAATCTAGTTGATGATCCCTAGCCAACTTCATGTTCATGTGCATAAAACAACAACAACAACAAAAATAGCACGTACAAAGATAAGCCAGTTGTTGCTTTGTAAGCAATATGGTTTATAATAGAGCAATATTATATTATAATATTGTGGTCCAATATGTTGCATTTGAACACTCCTTCCTATAAGGCGACATTTTATCAGGGGGATTCAGCATCACGGAGGAGATTGTCTATGTGCAAAGCAAATGAACTGAAACTGCACAGTAAGTCCATAATATGCATAACGCCTATTCAACTATGAATCAAAAAGCAGAGCGTGGTTATTGCAGCCTATATTGCATTACAATAACAGCGCACGTTTCGTTTCAGACGTGTCGGCTACAATGTTGAAAATATGTCTATGCAACAGTTGGCTACTTACATAAAGCAAAGTGGCTGAGATTCGTGCAATATCACCCTGAGTTCCTTTCAATTCCCTGCCTCGCGTACTATTGTAATATTTCCACTAGTCTATTTGCTAAATGCAGCAAAATCTTTGGAAGCGTTCCTTTAAATTGCACGTACCTGATATTCCTCCTCCAATAACTATAGCGTCGTATGTGTTCTGTGCTGTCATGGTGTTGTTATGCCGCTCTCGCTCTCTCTTTCTCACACTGTCACTGTCTATCTCTCGCTCTCTACCAACGCTGCCTGCCGTTCGCTCGCCTTGCTCGGTGGTGCTAAACGCCACGAGGACAGAGGATCGCATCTGTATTAAAAGCGGCGGAGACAGGCCCAATTTAGCCGACTCCGCCTACGGGTTGTTGCCTACTCTGCATGATTCTGTGGTGATATGACAGGTGAGAGGCACAATCATTGCTCCTTGTCCTAGAAAGACACCGCTCATTGCCTCCAATAAAACAATAGGCTTCTACTTACTGTATGATATGATTTGGACATTGTACAGACAGACAGACAGACAGACAGACAGACAGACATTCACAGTAATCTATCTATCTGTCTACCCGTGCAAGCTTTTAGGGGCCTAGACAGAAAAACCTGTGTTTTATAACGGTTTTGTTATATTTCAATCTTCTGTGATGTATGTAAAGTGTAATATTGGGATGCAAACTGAAAATGGAATACATTTCAACTATATCTGACATGGTACAGCTGCCTTTTTTTTTAAAGCTGATGTGTGTGAGGTGTAGACTTTAGTTTTTTTAGATTTGTTTTAGACTATCAAGAATCACTCTGTGTGACCCTGATTTAGCCCACTGCAGGAAAAGTCTAATTCTATGTAAACAAAACAAAAATGTGTATTTTTCTGCATATCTAAGCATATCGCTTGAGCTGTCTGTATACTCCTGACTAGAGTTTTATTTATTTATTAATTTTTTTACTAAATATGTTTCGCTGCAACTCTGCTGAAATCTGGGTAAAATGTTGAAAGTCATGTTATCCAGTACATTTAGTTATTTATTGCTTTTCTAAAGTCAACCAACCTTGCCAGCAGCCATGCCGCCTAAGATAGTTACATAAGCTAGCTACTCTAACTTGATTGATAGCCTGAAATGGCTTCTGGGTAGTGAGATGTGAGGTTGGGAGATTGGTAACCCACAGTATCTGAGAGCTAGCTAAAGCCAACTTCATAAAATTGCTAGGTGGCTAGTAGTATTACAGAGAAGCAACAACAACAAAAAACAACAACAAAAAAGGGCAAATCTGAGGAGGCATGTGCCTCTGTGCCCCCGATGAGCATGACGCCTCGGGGGTCCAAAACAACCTCCAGCTAACTGAGCCTATTCCTTTTGCCCTGGCACTTCAGTGACTCTAGATCACCGTGGTAACGACTTGAGGTGTCTGGGGTCCTTGCCTTACCACCATACGAATCTAGTCTTATATGGAGGATATCAATGAGAATGGTATGCGGTATAGAGCACTGTAGTATATAGAGAGTGTGTAGATTGAGATCTGTGTCCCTAGTGGGTGTCCAGAAGGGTGTAGTATATGATTCATAATGGGTATATTGTGGTTAATCCTATAATCCGAGTTGGATCCCATATGAGTTAAGCTAGTAAAGCTCCACACTAGTACATCACTGTCCACTCTCTCTAGGTCAGTGGGGTTGAGGGGGTTGAGGGGGTTGAGAGGGTTTAGGGGGTTGAGGGGCTGGGGGGGTCAAGGGGAACCTACACTGGAAGTGGTCAGCGTGTGTCAGATGAATTTAGTTGTTATGTGTTCACTAACCAATTCAATTAAAACACTCTGTCCGTTTCTAAGGATTTGTAAGGTTCTTATTTGCATGATTTCTCCTTCTCCCAAATCCAGTCAGCTGATGTTCTGAAAGAGCTCAAAATCTGGACCTCTACAAATCAGCCGGGCTAGACAATCTGGACCCTTTCTTTCTAAAATGATCTGCCGAAATTGTTTCCACCCTCATTTCTAGCCTATTCAACCTCTCTTTCGTGTCGTCTGAGATTCCCAAAGATTGGAAAGCAGCTGCGGTCATCCCCCTCTTCAAAGGGGGGACACTCTTGACCCAAACTGCTCCAGACCTATATCTATCCAACCCTGCCTTTCTAAGGTCTTCGAAAGCCAAGTCAACAAACAGATTACCAACCATTTCGAATCTCACCATACCCTCTCTGCTATGCAATCTGGTTTCAGAGCTGGTCATGGGTGCACCTCAGCCACGCTCAAGGTCCTAAATGATATCTTAACCGCCATCGATAAGAAACATTACTGTGCAGCCGTATTTATTAATCTGGCCAAGGCTGTCGACTCTGTCAATCACCACATCCTCATCGGCAGACTCGACAGCCTTGGTTTCTCAAATGATTGCCTCGCCTGGTTCACCAACTACTTCTCTGATAGAGTTCAGTGTGTCAAATCGGAGGGTCTGTTGTCCGGACCTCTGGCAGTCTCTATGGGGGTGCCACAGGGTTCAATTCTTGGACTGACTCTCTTCTCTGTATACATCAATGATGTCGCTCTTGCTGCTGGTGAGTCTCTGATCCACCTCTACGCAGACAACACCATTCCGTATACTTCTGGCCTTCTTTGGACACTGTGTTAACAACCCTCCAGGCGAGCTTCAATGCAATACAACTCTCCTTCCGTGGCCTCCAACTGCTCTTAAATACAAGTAAAACTAAATGCATGCTCTTCAACCGGTCGCTGCCTGGACCTGCCCGCCTGTCCTACATCACTACTCTGGACGGCTCTGACTTAGAATACGTGGACAACTAGAAATACCTTGGTGTCTGGTTAGACTGTAAACTCTCCTTCCAGACCCACATCAAACATCTCCAATCCAAAGTTCAATCTAGAATTGGCTTCCTATTTCGCAACAAAGCATTCTTCACTCATGCTGCCAAACATACCCTTGTAAAACTGACCATCCTACCAATACTCGACTTCGCCGATGTCATTTACAAAATAGTCTCCAGCACTCTACTCAGCAAATTGGATGCAGTCTATTGCAGTGCCATCCGTTTTGTCACCTAAGCCCCATATACTACCCACCATTGCGACCTGTACACTCTCGTTGGCTGGCCCTCGCTTCATACTCGTTGCCAAACCCACTGGCTCCAGGTCATCTACAAGACCCTGCTAGGTAAAGTCCCCCCTTATCTCAGCTCGCTGGTCACCATAGCATCACCCACCTGTAGCACGCACTCCAGCAGGTATATCTCTCTGGTCACCCCCAAAATCAATTCTTTCTTTGGCCGCCTCTCCTTCCACTTCTCTGCTGCCAATGACTGGAACGAACTACAAAAATCTCTGAAACTGGAAACACTTATCTCCCTCACTAGCTTTAAGCACCAGCTGTCAGAGCAGCTCACATATTACTGCACCTGCACATAGCCCATCTATAATTTAGCCCAAACAACTACCTCTTTCCCTACTGTATTTATTTTATTTTATTTATTTTGCTCCTTTGCACCCCATTATTTTTATTTCTACTTTGCACATTCTTCCACTGCAAATCTACCATTCCAGTGTTTTACTTGCTATATTGTATTTACTTTGCACCATGTCCTTTTTTTGCCTTTACCTCCCTTATATCACCTCATTTGCTCACATCGTATATAGACTTGTTTCTACTGTATTATTATTGACTGTATGTTTGTTTTACTCCAAGTGTAACTCTGTGTTGTTCTATGTGTCAAACTGCTTTGCTTTATCTTGACCAGGTAGCAGTTGTAAATGAGAACGTGTTCTCAACTTGCCTACCTGGTTAAATAAAGGTTAAATAAAAAGTAAAAAGAAATAAAATGGACAGAGACCAGCCACCAAAATTAGCCAATAGTGTTTATTCTCAAGAGCTCTGGTCATAATACCATTTACATTGGTTTATATACCTCACATTTCATCCTAAATATCCCTCCTCCTCTCAGACACAATGGCAATATAGTTCACAAGCCTTCTCACATTGTCTGCAGCCTGTTAAACAATCTACTACAAGCCCAGGGTCTCTCCCCTCCCTGGGTGGGGACAGACAGTATTCCAGCCGGTCTGACGATAGCTCCATTCGTTTCTAACAAGGAACAGAAAGTCATTGTTCTAATTCTTGACTAAAACTACACACATTATATTCAGTATTATGATTATAATAAGATTCATACATTCATACAGTAACAGAGTAGTATTCTGTTTAGTTTTATAGTTCTAAGTTAAATGTACACATAATTTAGTCATTATTCATAAAAATCCAGACACAATGACCAGAATAGCTGCCCAGTAGTTAACCAATGCCATTCCCATATCTGTGTTTGATATGTCACAGTGGTTGACTTGGGCAGGAGCTGAGTACCAGCACCTCTGATATGTCACAGTGGTTGACTTGGGCAGGAGCTGAGTACCAGCACCTCTGATATGTCACAGTGGTTGACTTGGGCAGGAGCTGAGTACCAGCACCTCTGATATGTCACAGTGGTTGACTTGGGCAGGAGCTGAGTACCAGCACCTCTGATATGTCACAGTGGTATGACAGTGGTTGACTTGGGCAGGAGCTGAGTACCAGCACCTCTGATATGTCACAGTGGTTGACTTGGGCAGGAGCGGGCAGGAGCTGAGTACCAGCACCTCTGATATGTCACAGTGGTTGACTTGGGCAGGAGCTGAGTACCAGCACCTCTGATATGTCACAGTGGTTGACTCGGGCAGGAGCTGAGTACCAGCACCTCTGATATGTTACAGTGGTTGACTCGGGCAGGAGCTGAGTACCAGCACCTCTGATATGTCACAGTGGTTGACTTGGGCAGGAGCTGAGTACCAGCACCTCTGATATGTCACAGTGGTTGACTCGGGCAGGAGCTGAGTACCAGCACCTCTGATATGTCACAGTGGTTGACTTGTTACAGATGCCTATCATACCCCCAATACCTATCATACCCCCAATACACATAAACCTCTCACCGTTACAATTACATTATATTTTTTGGGGGGGTGGGGGGGGGGATATTTATGTAACTTCTCACTCATCATTATTCATGATTCATTCGGTTTTTTCGTAATCATGGTAGCATCCACATTAATCTAGAAGTGATTAGAAACATATTCTATTCTTATTTGCAGCAAAAGTGACTCCAAAATGACACTACATTCTTTACCACCATTTTTCACGGGTTAGTGTCTTTCGTTTTTTCTACCATTCATTTTTCCAATAGCGGATTTTTAGAAACACTTAAAATAAGGGCTGTGTTTCGCGTAGGCTTACACTGGCGTGACGTTTAGACAACCGTGTAAATCTCTCGAGGACAAGGTTACTAAATAAGAACAAGAAGCGACACAGTCTGAGAGTAGGGAGAAAGCTAGCATAGGATTGTTCAAGTCTATGTTCAGGTGTTTAAGTGTCAAGTTTAAATGTTGGATGTGCACAATCAGCCGGCAGATCCAAAGGTTAGGGGTCTAATTAGCCAGGGAGGGTAAGTGCTAGGATTAGACATCGGGTTACAAAAACTGCTGGCTGTACAGGATATACACTGTCTAAAATGTTTTGTATGCTGTGCCCTTAATGTTTTAACACCGACACATACAGTAGGCTTAAATACCAACACATACATTAGGCTTAAATATACTGTATTTGGCAGTTGGTTTAGTAGGCCTAAATATACTGTATTTGGCAGTTGGTTTAGTAGGCCTAAATATATTGTATTTGGCAGTTGGTTTAGTAGGCCTAAATATACTGTATTTGGCAGTTGGTTTAGTAGGCCTAAATATACTGTATTTGGCAGTTGGTTTAGTAGGCCTAAATATATTGTATTTGGCAGTTGGTTTAGTAGGCCTAAATATACTGTATTTGGCAGTTGGTTTAGTAGGCCTAAATGTACTGTATTTGGCAGTTGGTTTAGTAGGCCTAAATATACTGTATTTGGCAGTTGGTTTAGTAGGCCATATTTTACACTGTCATCAATGTTTTTAACAATACCTCTAATCACAATTTTCTGTCTCTGGGATCTGTTTAGATTGTTCTTTGACATTCTGACCCTGTCGTCCTCCCCCCATTGGAGATTACACATGTGTAACAGGCACTGCTCCTTACAATCATGCAGTTGCATTGCTCTTCCAAACGGCATACTTCGCTCAGCTCAGTGTGCCAGTTGTGCCACCTGTTTCTATGTTATACAAAGGAATGTTTGGACTGTTGCCGGGTCTGTCTGTGCTAAAGGTGGAAGAGACCTACAAGGAGACCTGTACTCGAGACCATCTACTGTATCTTGCCTATGCTGCTCTGTACCATCACTCATTCATATATCTTTATGTACATATTCTTTATCCCCTTACACTTGTGTGTATAAGACAGTAGTTTTGGAATTGGTAGTTAGGTTACTTGTTGGTTATTACTGCATTGTCGGAACTAGAAGCACAAGCATTTCACTACACTCACATTAACATCTGCTAACCATGTGTATGTGACAAATAAAATTTGATTTGATTTGATTTTGCCTTCTTTTCCCATCAACCCTGAAACTGATTGCGCAAAGATGTCATCACACCAACCACCCTTCTTGACAAGCCCTGAAATGCCCTCTCTTTGTCGCAGTATTGCAACGATACTCTGGGTGCATCTCGATTTGTCAGTTCCCACTGAGCACAGGCAAGCAATTCCAAGGTCTCGTCGATTGTAGGAAGTGGATAAGCATCATTAACAGTGTTCTCGCTTAACCTTCTGTAATCCGCACAGTACCTTATTGAGCGGTCCTTCTTTCTTACTAACACCACTGGTGCTGGTCATGGACTGCTGGATGGGTTAACTACTCCCCTTTCTAACATCTCCTGCAAATGCTTGTCAAACTCTGCTTGCCAATGAACAGGCACCCTCCTCAACGCCTGTTTGATAGGCCTGGTGTCCCCTGTGTCAATCCTATGATGGACTAGTTTTGTGCAACCTACACTCCCACATACCTCCCCATCATTTCCTTTACAGCTCACAGCTGCAATCTACAGTTGAAGTCGGAAGTTTACATACACCTTAGCCAACTACATTTAAACTCAGTTTTTCACAATTCCTGACATTTAATCCTAGTAGAAATTCCCTGTCTTAGGTCAGTCAGGATCACCACTTTACTTTAAGAATGTGAAATGTCCGATTCATTGTAGAGAGAATGATTTATTTCACCTTCTATTTCTTTCATCACATTCCCAGTTGGTCAGAAGTTTACATACACTCAATTAATATTTGGAAGCATTGCCTTTAAATTGTTTAACTTGGGTTTAACTTGGGTCAAACATTTCGGGTAGCCTTCCACAAGCTTCCCACAATAAATTGGGTAAATTTTGGCCTATTCCTCCTGACAGAGCTGGTGTAACTGAGTCAGGTTTGTAGGCCTCCTTGCTCGCACACGCTTTTCCAGTTCTGCCCACAAAGTGTCTATAGGATTGAGGTCCGGGCTTTGTGATGGCCACTCCAATGCCTTGACTGTTGTCCTTAAGCCATTTTGCCCCAACTTTGGAAGTATGCTTGGGGTCACTGTCCATTTGTGACCAAGCTTTAACTTTCTGACTGATGTCTTGAGATATTGCTTCAACGTATCCACATCATTTTCCATCCTCATGATGCCGTCTATTTTGTGAAGTGCACCAGTCCCTCCTGCAGCAAAGCACCCCCACCAAACGATGCTGCCACCCCCGTGCTTTGCAGTTGGGATGGTGTTCTTCGGCTTTCAAGTCTCCCTCTTTTTCCTCCAAACATAACGATGGTCATTATGGCCAAACAGTTCTATTTTTGTTTCCTCAGACCAGAGGACATTTCTCCAAAAAGTACGGTCTTTGTCCCCATGTGCATTTTCAAACCGTAGCCTGGCTTTTTTATGGCAGTTTTGGAGCAGTGGCTACTTCCTTGCTGAGCAGCCTTTCGTTTATGTCGATATAGGACTAGTTTTGGCCTGGTATGGTTCTCAATCAGAGGCAGGTGTCGTTAGTTGTCTCTGATTGAGAATCATACTTTGGTAGCCTTTTCCAACTTCTGTTTCGTGGGTGTTTATTTTCTGTGTCTGTGTTTGTTCCACACGGAACTGTTTCGGTTAGTTATTTCACGTGTCATTTATTGTTTTGTTTCAGTGTTCGCTTGTTTTAATAAAGAGCATGAACACGTACCACACTGCGCATTGGTCCTCCGATCCTTACTACTCCTCCTCATCGGAGGAGGAGGAAGACAGCCGTTACATGTGTGGTCCCATGGTGTTTATACTTGTGTACTATTGTTTGTTCAGATGAATGTGGTACCTGCAGGTGTTTGGAAATTGCTCCCAAGGATGAACCAGACTTGTGGTGGTCTACAATTCTTTTCTGAGGTCTTGGCTGATTTCTTTAGATTTTTCCCATGATGTCAAGCAAAGAGGCACTGAGTTTGAAGGTAGGCCTTGAAATACATCCACAGGTACACTGCCAATTGACTCAAATGATGTCAATTAGCCTACCAGAAGCTTCTAAAGCCATGACATCATTTTCTGGAATTTTCCAAGCTGTTTAAAGGCACTGTCAACTTAGTGTATGTAATCTTCTGACCCACTGGAATTGTGATACAGTGAATTATAAGTGAAATAATCTGTCTGTAAACAATTGTTGGAAAAATGACTTGTGTCATGCACAAGTAGATGTCCTAACCGACTTGCCAAAACTATCATTTGACATTTGACATTTGTGGAGTGGTTGAAAAACGAGTTTTAATGACTTGTGTCATTATGTAAGTGTATGTAAACTTCTGACTTTAACTGTATGTCCATCTCTAGCAATAACTGTTCTTCGTCCCACTTTGCTGTGATGGGAGAGTACAGCAGCTGGCTAGAATCCTGTAGGCTAGCAATGATAGTGTCTTCATTACCCTTCTCCCAGATAGAGAAACCCCACTGTTCAGTGCCCTCCCTCAGTAACTGTGATTCCGGAGTTACATTCATTACGCAAACTGGCTGTTTCTCCTTCACTGAGATGCCAACGCTACATGCCAGCAACAGGTTGCTCTTGTCAAATATTTCAACACCCTCAGTTTTGTCATTGTTTACTGTCCCCTCAACTTAACCAGTTATAAACATTTCACTTCTGGAGGGAATAATCGTGTCATTAATCACCACCACTTTACACACTCCCCCTGCCCCTCCCCTGAAAATCAATGGAATCTGCTTCCCCAAAACACAACATGTTTTTCTTTCTCAAATCAAGTACAACCCCGTATTTTACTATGAAGTTTGTCCCTATCGGTGCACCCTGGTTTGCGTCGCTAGCGACTACAAAATCCCAGGTTAGATTCAAACTGTCAATGTTCATGACTGTGGACCAGCTCCCCAGAACTGAGAGAAACTGTCCATTTGCCACTTTAACTGTGCTGTGCTATGGTTGCAGTGTGTGTTGGGGTGTCAGTGTAAGTATGTGTGAGTGCGTGGTTAGAGTCCAGTGTGTGTGCATAGAGCCATGCATAGAGTCAACGCAGGTAGTCCGGGTAGCCATTCAATGAGCTAATTAGCGGTCTTGTTATGCAGTCTTATTGCTAGGTGGTAAAAGCTTTTCACGGTCCTGTTGATTCCAGACTTGGTACTGCTCCCGCACAGCAAGCAGAGAGAACAGTCTATGGTAGTATATGTTGATGTTGGTTAAAGAAGCCATGGATTGGCAAGAAGAGAGGAGATGAAATGTAGCTGTCAGTAACTGGATTTGGAATGGATGGACTTGGCCCAAACTGCAGGCAATTATTGAGAGGAGAGTTTATTTAACAGGGTGTGTGTAATCCAATGGCCCAACAGAGGGCGACAATGTCACACAATACCTTTTACCCTGGAGCAGGGTTCCCCAAACTCGGTCCTGGGTGCACATTTTGGTTTTGCCATAGTACAACACCACTGATTTAAAGAACCAACTCATGAAGCTTTGATGATTTTAATCAGCTGTGTAGTGCTAGGGGAAAAACCAAAATGTGCACCCAGGTGGGGCCCCAGGACCGAGTTTGAGAAACCGCGCTCTGGAGGACAGGATTAATTTCATGTACCCAATCCAAAAATTACCCACAGTCCTATACAGCTTTGGGGTTACCAGATCTGAAAGGACCAGATAAGTGGAATAAATATGTTATGTTTGGTGATGGCTAATCTAAGCCTCCCAATTAATCTAGAGTAGCTTTACACCTATAATAACTATAATGGGCTCCCAAGTGGCACAGCGGACTAAGGCACTGCATCTCAGTGTAAGAGGTGTTGCTACAGTCCCTGGTTCAGGCTGTGTCACTTCTGGCTGTGATTGGGAGTCCCATAGGGTGGGGCACAATTGGCCCAGCATCGTCTGGGTTTGGCTGGGTTAGGTTGTAATTGTAAGTAAGAATTTGTTCTTAACTGACTTGCCTAGTTAAATAAAACCCTGAGGGATTGTTTCTGGATTGGGTTGTATAAATACATTTGATTTTAGAAGGCAGATTGTAACTTTGTTTTTGTTGTTGACTGTGTACTGGAAACACAATTAAAGATTAGTGTATGTTTTCAGTAACTACAAAGGATGGTGATGGATGGATTGATGCTTTACTGTAATAAAGAGGATAGTATGATATCTTCTGTGACTTTGGAGGGCAATAGAAAAGGAGAAAAATAATAACTGTAAGTTATTTTGCTCAAATTTAATAACATCAACATACTTGATCCATTTTCTCTCACGTTCAGCAGTGCCTCTGTTATCTTCCTATTGATCCACTGAATATTACTGTGTGTGTTCCTGTGTTTTTGTTTATTTTCTTTCGCAGCACATAATATTGGTCTACATTAACAGTGTGTGGTGTTCAGTACATAATATTGGTCTACATTAACAGTGTGTGGTGTTCAGTACATAATATTGGTCTACAATAACAGTGTGTGTAGTGTCCAGTACATAATGTTGGTCTATATTAACAGTATGTGTAGTGTCCAGTACATAATATTGGTCTACATTAACAGTGTGTGTAGTGTCCAGTACATAATGTTGGTCTACATTAACAGTGTGTGTAGTGTCCAGTACATAATATTGGTCTACATTAACAGTGTGTGTAGTGTCCAGTACATAATGTTGGTCTATATTAACAGTATGTGTAGTGTCCAGTACATAATATTGGTCTACATTAACAGTGTGTGTAGTGTCCAGTCCATAATGTTGGTCTACATTAACAGTGTGTGTAGTGTCCAGTACATAATGTTGGTCTATATTAACAGTGTGTGTAGTGTCCAGTCCATAATGTTGGTCTACATTAACAGTGTGTGTAGTGTCCAGTACATAATGTTGGTCTACATTAACAGTGTGTGTAGTGTCCAGTACATAATATTGGTCTACATTAACAGTGTGTGTAGTGTCCAGTACATAATGTTGGTCTACATTAACAGTGTGTGTAGTGTCCAGTCCATAATGTTGGTCTACATTAACAGTGTGTGTAGTGTCCAGTCCATAATGTTGGTCTACATTAACAATGTGTGTAGTGTCCAGTCCATAATGTTGGTCTACATTAACAGTGTGTGTAGTGTCCAGTACATAATGTTGGTCTACATTAACAGTGTGTGTAGTGTCCAGTCCATAATGTTGGTCTACATTAACAGTGTGTGTAGTGTCCAGTACATAATGTTGGTCTATATTAACAGAGTGTGTAGTGTCCAGTCCATAATGTTGTTCTACATTAACAGTGTGTGTAGTGTCCAGTACATAATGTTGGTCTACATTAACAGTGTGTGTAGTGTCCAGTCCATAATGTTGGTCTACATTAACAGTGTGTGTAGTGTCCAGTACATAATGTTGGTCTACATTAACAGTGTGTGTAGTGTCCAGTACATAATGTTGGTCCACATTAACAGTGTGTGTAGTGTCCAGTACATAATGTTGGTCTACATTAACAGTGTGTGTAGTGTCCAGTCCATAATGTTGGTCTATATTAACAGTGTGTGTAGTGTCCAGTCCATAATGTTAGTCTACATTAACAGTGTGTGTAGTGTCCAGTCCATAATGTTGGTCTATATTAACAGTGTGTGTGGTGTCCAGTCCATAATGTTGGTCTACATTAACAGTGTGTGTAGTGTCCAGTACATAATGTTGGTCTATATTAACAGTGTGTGTAGTGTCCAGTCCATAATGTTGGTCTACATTAACAGTGTGTGTAGTGTCCAGTACATAATATTGGTCTACATTAACAGTGTGTGTAGTGTCCAGTACATAATGTTGGTCTATATTAACAGTGTGTGTAGTGTCCAGTCCATAATGTTGGTCTACATTAACAGTGTGTGTAGTGTCCAGTCCATAATGTTGGTCTACATTAACAGTGTGTGTAGTGTCCAGTACATAATGTTGGTCTACAATATCCCCACTGGACTGAGGGGCAGCTCGAGACAGAGGGGCAGCTCGGGACAGAAGGGCAGCTCGAGACAGAGGGGCAGCTCGGGACAGAGGGGCAGCTCGGGACAGAGGGGCAGCTCGGGACAGAGGGGCAGCTCGGGACTGAGGGGCAGCTCGGAACAGAGGGGCAGCTTGGAACAGAGGAAGCCCAGCACTGAGAGGAAGCCCAGCACTGAAAGGAAGCCCAACCAGGCAGTTGAATCCGGCAGATCCTGGCCGGCAGGCAGTTCTGGTAGATCCTGGCTGATTGGCAGATCTGGAAGAGTCTGGTCGACTGGCAGATCTGGAAGAGTCTGGTTTGCCTGGCAGATCTGGAAGGGTCTGGTTGACTGGCAGATCTGGAAGAGTCTGGTTGACTGGCAGATCTGGAAGAGTTTGGTTGACTGGCAGATCTGGAAGAGTCTGGCTGACTGGCAGATCTGGAAGAGTCTGGCTGACTGGCAGATCTGGAAGAGTCTGGCTGACTGGCAGATCTGGAAGAGTCTGGCTGACTGACGGATCTGGAAGAGTCTGGCTGACTGGCGGATCTAGAAGAGTCTGGCTGACTGGCGGATCTGGAAGAGTCTGGCTGTCTGGCGGATCTGGAAGAGTCTGGCTGACTTGCGGATCTGGAAGAGTCTGGCTGACTGGCGGATCTGGAAGAGTCTGGCTGACTGGCGGATCTGGAAGAGTCTGGCTGACTGGCGGATCTGGAAGAGTCTGGCTGACTGGCGGATCTGGAAGAGTCTGGCTGACTGGCGGATCTGGAAGAGTCTGGCTGACTGGCGGATCCTGGCAGACTGACGGCTCTGGCTGCTTCATGCTGACTGACGGCTCTGGCTGCTCCATGCTGACTGGCGGCTCTGGCTGCTCCATGCAGATTGACAGCTCTGGCGGCTTCTTGCAGACTGGCAGCTCCTTGCAGACTGGCAGCTCCTTGCAGACTGGCAGCTCCTTGCAGACTGGCAGCTCCATGCAGACTGGCAGCTCCTTGCAGACTGGCAGCTCCTTGCAGACTGGCAGCTCCTTGCAGACTGGCAACTCCATGCAGACTGGCAACTCCATGCAGATTGGCAGCTCCATGCAGACTGGCAGCTCCTTGCAGACTGGCAGCTCCTTGCAGACTGGCAGCTCCATGCAGACTGGCATCTCTGGCTGCTCCATGCAGACTGGCAGCTCTGGCTGCTCCATGCAGACTGGCAGCTCTGGCTGCTCCATGCAGACTGGCAGCTCAGGCTGCTCCGAACAGGCAGGAGGCTCCGGCAGCGCTGTAGAGGAGGAAGGCTCTAGAAGCGCTGAACAGGCGGAGACTCGGACAGCGCAGGAGAGGAGAAAGGCTCTGATAGCGCTGAACAGACAGGAGACTCCAGCAGCGCTGTAGAGGAGGAAGGCTCCGACAGCGCAGGAGAGGCGAGGCGCACTGTAGGCCTGATGCGTGGTGCTGGCACTGGTGGTATTGGGCCGAGGACACGCACAGGAAGCCTGGTGCGGGGAGCTGCTACCGGAGGGCTGGGGTGTGGAGGTGGTACTGGATAGACCGGACCGTGCAGGCGCACTGGAGCTCTTGAGCACAGAGCCTGCCCAACCTTACCCGGTTGAATACTCTCGGTTGCCCTGCCAGTGCGGCGATGTGGAATAGCCCGCACTGGGCTATGTAGGCAAACCGGAGACATCGAGCGCAAGGCTGGTGCCATGTAAGCCGGCCCAAGGAGACGCACTGGGGACCAGATGCGTAGAGCCGGCTTCATGGCATTTGGCTCGATGCTCAATCTAGCCCGGCCAATACCCGGAGCTGAAATATACCGCACCGGGCTATGCACCCGCACTGGGGACACCGTGCGCACCACTGCATAACACGGTGCCTGCCCGGTCTCTCTAGCCCCGGTAAGCACAGGGAGTGTCCAGTCCATAATGTTGGTCTACATTAACAGTGTGTGTAGTGTCCAGTACATAATGTTGGTCTACATTAACAGTGTGTGTAGTGTCCAGTACATGATATTGGTCTACAATAACAGTGTGTGGTGTTCAGTACATAATATTGGTCTATATTAACAGTGTGTGGTGTCCAGTACATAATATTGGTCTATATTAACAGTGTGTGGTGTCCAGTACATAATATTGGTCTATATTAACAGTGTGTGTATTGTCCAGTCCATAATATTGGTCTATACTAACAGTGTGTGGTGTTCAGTACATAATATTGGTCTATATTAACAGTGTGTGTAGTGTACTGTATCTATACACACAACTCTCGAAACTTTTAAACCTTGCATGGTTCACCACTAGTACAGGTAATCTTCATGTCTAATATAAAGACCTGAAATGCGCTATATGATCAAAACAACGTAGGATATTCCTTCCAACCATACTTTACCCAGCAGCAACAGGTCAAACTGATCATGTTGTGTCTTGCACCATTCTAAAGAGCATCAGACAATGAACAGAAAGATGTGAAGTCATCATCCCTCCTTAGAGCTCATTGGTCAACACCATAGTGCCCAGAAATCTCATCACTAAGCTAAGGATCCTGGAACTAAACACTTCCCTCTGCAACTGGATGCTGGACTTCCTGAGGGGCTGCCCCCAGGTGGTAAGGGTAGGTAGCAACACATCTGCCGCGCTGATCCTCAACACCGGGGCCCCTCTGGGGTTCGTGCTTAGTCCCCTCCCGTACTCCCTGTTCACCCACGACTGTGTGGACAAGCATGACTCCAACACCATCATTAAATTTGCTGACGACACAACAGTGGCAGGCCTGATCACCGACAACAATGAGACAGCCTATAGGGAGGAGGTCGAAGACCTGGCAGTGTGGTGCCAGGACAACAACCACTCTATCAATGTAAGCAAGACAAAGGAGCTGATTGTTGAACTATAGGAAAAGGAGGGCCAAACAAGCCCCACATTCACATCGACGGGGCTGGTGGAGTGGGTCGAGAGTTTCAAGTTCCTTGGTGTCCACATCACCAACAAACTATCGTGGTCCAAACACACCAAGACAGTCCTGAAGAGGGTACGACAACACCTTTTTTCCCCTCAGGAGACTGAAAGGATGTGGCATGGGTCCCCAGATCCTCAAAACGTTCTACAGCTGCACCATCGAGAGCGCTGTGACAGATTGCATCACCGCCTGCTATGGCAACTGCTTAGCATCCGACCGTAAGGCGCTACAAAGGGCAATGTACGGCCCAGTACATCACTGGGGCCAAGCTTCCTGCCATCCAGGACCTCTATACCAGGCGGTGTCAGAGGAAGTTCTTAAAACTTGTCAAAGACTCCAGCCACCCTAGTCATAGACTGTTCTTTCTGCTACTGCACGGCAAGCGGTACCGGAGCGGCAAGTCTATGTGCAAAAAGGCTCCTTAACAGCTTCCACCCGCAACCCATAAGAACAATTAATCAAATGGCCACCTGGACTAATCAAATGGTCCCCCTCTTTCTTTTTGCACTTCTGCGACTCGCTGTTTATTATTATCTATTCATAGTCACATTACCCCTACCTACATGTACAAACTACCTCAAACCACGTGGACCCGCACATTGACTTGCTAGCAGTACCCCCCGTATATAGCCTCTTTACTGATATGTCATTTTAGTGGGTTATTTTTTCTTTTTTACTTTAGTTTATTCAGTAAATATTTTCTTAATATTATTTCTTAACTGCATTGTTGGTTAAGGGCTTATAAGTAATCATTTCACAGTAAGATCTAGCTAGACCTCTTGTATTCGGTGTGTGCGACAAATAAAATTAGATTAGATTTAATTTTATTAGATATGATTAGATTTTTTTAAATTTAGATTTGATTAGATTTGACAAATGCATTTGATTTGAGATAGAAACCTAAGGTATATATATATATATATATATACTCTCTAAAGGAACACCTGCTGTTTCTATGACACAGTGTGTATATATATATATAGGCTGTGTGTAATCAAAGCATTTCCTTTGGATAATTTGTATTATTATCACTGTTTTTGAGAAAAGTAAAGGTCTGTGTTATAATATGGATGATTTGAGACGTTATGAAAATACTATATGCGCATTATTGTGTCACCTGGACACGACCCAGGAACTGAAATGAATTCTAAAGCTGATATTTGAGGGTGTTGTTTCTGTTATTAGAATGACTACTGTGTGCGTGTGTGTGTGTGTGTGTGTGTGTGTGTGTGTGTGTGTGTGTGTGTGTGTGTGTGTGTGTGTGTGTGTGTGTGTGTGTGTGTGTGTGTGTGTGTGTGTGTGTGTGATGAGGAAGACACACACAGAGAGGAGACAGGCAGAAACAAAAGGACTGTTTATTAGGTTGTCATGTGAAGCAGCCAGTCGCGCTGTCCGCTGTCAGCCATGATCTGCATTAACAAATCAAACCAGCAATTTTTATGATTCCCTAGAGGACGGCACAGATAGAGGCCATAGCTAAGAACAAAGGCGTGTGTGATCTCTTTCTCGACAGGATTTCGAAGCACTTCAATCATCACTTCTGTGGGATTCTGAGGTTTTTTATTTAGTCCATCATTATCTTAACACCATTCTGCTCGATTCTAAAATGGAACCCTCTCCCCATACCTTCGTCTGGTAGATAGATACAGTACCTCACTCCTGATAAATCCAATGGTTTGGGACAGTCTTAAATGCACTAAAGTGGTAACATGCACAAATCCAGAGTAAGTCAAAAGAATGTATTTGAATTGTGAGCCGCACAAGCTGTAACACACAGATTCCATTCTCAAAGTATCTAAATATTGAAATTACATAATTAGTGAAGTACTTAATGATAGCAAATCATGTGTCAGTAATCATAAACACGATAATAATATTAATAGTTTCAACAATAACAACCACCAAATCATCAGTTTCACAGAGCATTGACAGACCATTTTTCTTCAGAGTCCATATACCACTGTGCACAATGGTTTCCCCTCACTGTATCTCCCAAACATAGCGTGTAGCTATCCCAACAACAGAATGTCCCTCTGGAAACTCCACTTTTGCACTCTGATGCATTTTACATTATAGTCCTCCGGGCTATGGCCAATGCAATCATCGTGTAAGAGTCTGTTCTCTGAGAATACATCAGCTGGTGATATGGCCTGCCAGGGTTCATCATGTTTCACACAGATACAGTTAAAGTCGGAGGTTTACAAACACTTAGTTTCCAGTCATTAAAACTCATTTTTCAACCACTCCACAAATGTCTTGTTAATTAACAAACTATAGTTTTGGCAAGTCGGTTTGAACATCAACTTTACATGACACAAGTAATTGTTCCAACAATTGTTTACAGACAGATTATTTAACTTATAATTCACTGTATCACAATTCCAGTTGGTCAGAAGATTACATACACTAAGTTGACTGTGCCTTTAAGGACTCCAAAGTCAAGGTATTGGAGTGGCAATCACAAAGCCCTGACCTCAATCCTATAGAATATTTGTGGGCAGAACTGAAAAAGCGTGTGCGAGCAAGGAGGCCTACAAACCTGATTCAGTTAAACCAGCTCTATCTGGAGGAATGGGCCAAAATGTATTGTGGGAAGCTTGTGGAAGGCCACACGAAACATTTGACCCAAGTTAAACAATTTAAAGGCAATGCTACCAAATACTAATTGAGTGTGTAAACTTCTGACCCACTGGGAATGTGATGAAAGAAATTAAAGCTGAAATAGATCATTCTCTCTACAATTATTCTGACATTTCACCTTCTTAAAATAAAGTGGTGATCCTAACTGAACCAAGACAGGGAATTTTTACTCGGATTAAATGTCAGGAATTGTGAAAAACTGAGTTTAAATGTATTTGGCTAAGGTGTATGGAAACTACCGACTTCAACTGTAGGTGAAGATCTGGTGGAGTATGTTACATGTTTATGGCCTGGCTAGGAGACAGGGGGAAGGTGTAGTTAAGCACAGTCATTACACATGTATCTCATAGGATACACGGCCTGCTCTGTCCCATGCTGCTTTTATTTATGCATTTTGTGCTGTTGGGTTTAATGACGTCGGCACCATACATTTATAGATGTAATTAGTGGTGAGAGTGGGGAGACAGTGTGTGTAATTAGAGAGGTGATGAGTGATTGAATACGAGCGTATACATATGCATATGTGTTGTTGTTGCTTGTAATGAGTGTTGAGAGTTTGGCTGAAACCGAAAAAGCAGTTAATTGTTTTTGGGGCTGAACACATGAGGGAGAAGACAGTGTTCCAGAGGATTCTGGGAAATGTCATCTACCCTCGATGGATTAGCAGAACTAGCTCCTTCTGGGAGCCTTGAGGAGCCGAGTGTTCTCTTGGTTCTAGACACACAGAATTTGGGAACAGGGTTCCCAATGAGTCTTAGTTTGAGGACTGAGCTACTGGATGAGGACAGGAGCTCAGGTAACTCTTGGTCCAGACTGATAAGTGGTATATTTAGAGGATTGACAAAGCAGTTTGACAAAGAGCCAAGAAGAATGAAGGATCTCATGACTGACTTCTCAGTCAGGTCTAGAAACACATGTAGAACCTTGAAATGGTACATTCCTCCAGGTGGTGTATGAGGTGAGTTACTATGTAAAGCGCTTGGAGTAGTTCAGTTGGTAGAAATGCGCTATGTAAATCCAATCCATTATTATTATTGGTTCTGAAATCTCCTGCCTCCCTTCCCTAGGAACAACATTCTAAAAGGCAGATAGTCGTTGGGGCGCTGGAGTCCTCATCACAAACAGGCATGACGGTTCTAGATTCGTCCATGGGTCTAGCCTATACTCTCAGGTTCTAGAGTTCTATTGGGCTCTAAGGGTTCCACTACTTGCAAATGAAGGCCAGGTGAAGTTAAATCATTGTAATTTAATCATTATACAGGGACCAAAACACTGGCTCGGTCCATGGGTAGAGCCTGGACTTATAGGTTCTACAAAGGTTCAGGTTCTTCTAATTTACAAGTTCTAGAATTCCACTCTTCACATCTGTCGACTCGCAGGTGCAGAAACTTTCTCGAGGAGACGGTTCTAGAGTTCTAAAGTTTAAAAAGGTATTTTCCCAGCTCAGCTGCACTCCTCACAGTTGCAGGCGAGGATGTAGCGGTAGGTTGCTGTGATGCGGGTCCCTCCGGCGCAGCGGAGTCTCACAGCCTTCAGCTTGGAGGTGTGGGGCCTGCAGCAGAAACAGGTACTCTTGAAGGGCTGCTTCAACACCGAGCTGAAGGAGATGAGAGGGTCGGAGCGGGACGTGTGGCTGCAGTGGCCCTCGCACCGAGCTAGCAACACCATCTGGAGAGGAGGAGGGGAGGGGAGGGGAGGGGAGGGGAGGGGGAGAGGATCAGAGGAGAGAGAAGAAGAGGAGAGGGAGGGAGGAGAGGAGAGAGAAGGAGAGGAGAGGGAGGAGAGGGGAGGAAAGGAGAAAAACATACATGAGCACTTCAAGGGAGTTTAGAAAATAATAAAGTTATGTTAACCTGTTAAAAGAGCTGTAGCCTATATAGTCACTGTCCCAGTCAGGCTTTGTATTCTCTAGTCCACATTCTCTAGTCCCCCTATCCACATCGATGGGACAGTAGTGGAGAGGGTAGTAAGTTTTAAGTTCCTCGGCATACACAATACAGACAAACTGAATTGGTCCACCCACACAGACAGCATCGTGAAGAAGGTGCAGCAGCGCCTCTTCAACCTCAGGAGGCTGAAGAAATTTGGCTTGTCACCAAAAACACTCACAAACTTCTACAGATGCACAATCGAGAGCATCCTGCCGGGCTGTATCACCGCCTGGTACGGCAACTGCTCCGCCCACAACCTCAAGGCTCTCCAGAGGGTAGTGAGGTCTGCACAACACATCACCGAGGGCAAACTACCTGCCCTCCAGGACACCTACACCACCCGTTGTCACAGGAAGGCCATAAATATCATCAAGGACAACAACCATCCGAGCCACTGCCTGTTCACCCCGCTATCATCCAGAAGGCGAGGTCAGTACAGGTAAATCAAAGCTGGGACCGAGAAACTGAAAAACAGCTTCTATCTTAAGGCCATCAGACTGTTAAACAGCCACCACTAACATTGAGTGGCTGCTGCCAACACACTGACTCAACTCCAGCCACTTTCATAATGGGATTTGATGGATATTGATGTAAAATATATCACTGGCCACTTTAAACAATGCTACGTAATATAATGTTTACATACCCTACATTATGCATCTCATATGTATATGTATATACTGTACTCTATACCATCTACTGCATCTTGACTATGCCGTTCTGTACCATCACTCATTCATATGTCTTTATGTATATATTCTTTATCCCTTTACACTTGTGTGTATAAGGTAGTAGTTGTGGAAGTGTTAGGTTAGATTACTCGTTGGTTATTACTGCATTGTCGGAACTAGAAGCACAAGCATTTCTGTTATGGATACAGGTATCCTGTGTGTGTGTGTGTGTGTATGTATCCTGTGTTTGCTCTCCTTCTCCCCTCACAGGTGAAAATCATCACTCCCCAATCAGTCAACAATCAATCATCAATCAGAAGACACACCTCCTCCTGTTTCCTACCCAATCACAGTTCCTTTCCCCTGGTTTAAAAACCCTGTCAGTTGTTTGCTCTAGAGCTCAAACTCTCTCTATAAATGCCATGTCTGTAGGTCTCTGTGGTTCACTCGCTCATTGTGTGTTAACCTCTTTTGTTTGAGCACCTCCATAGCACTTTGTCCTCACCTGCGAGTATTGTTTTTGGTTATGGTGTTTGTGTTTGTGTTTGATTGCTGGTGGGAAAAGGGGAAACCAAGACAAGTCGCCCATGGGCATACACTACCCGTAGGTAAACTTTGTTAAATACACTAGTTAGAACTGGGCGGACCACCCACTGTATTTTTGTATTGTACTATACTTTTGGTTAGCTGTTAAAGTAGGCTAGTTTAGCTTAGGGGTGTTTTTGAATACTTATTGTTTCTTTCCTTGGGTCCAGCTCAGCCCCTTTTCCTGCCCCCCCATTACCGTGTGTTTATTAATAAACCCTGAGTTTGACGGTAGATTTCAGTTGTCCTGGTTATTTTGTTTACACTTTTGCTTTGTCACTTATAATTTGCATGAGTTATGTTACGGGTCTCATTACCATCCCCCCCCCTAGACTGTCGGGCCAAAAGGAATTCGTAACAATTTCGCTACACTCGCATTTCACATCTGCTAACCATGTGTATGTGACAAATACATTTAATTTGATTCGATTTAGTGTAATCTAGAGCCTGCAGTCTGACTTAATCTGTGGCCTGGCACGTGCAGTAATAGGAGTTTGGCTCGTCTGTCTCATTGTTGACATTGAAAGCTCTGAGTTAGTCACACACACACACACACACACACACATGTAAATCATATGAGCAACCTCGCCTGAGACCTGAAGACTTGTGTTAGCTGTGTTAGAGCTTGCAGCATAACAGGGGTGACACACCCGGTATCATCGCCCTAATTAGTGATGTTGGTTGTTCTAATGGCTCAGTCTACATACTGTGTGTCTGTCAGAGGGACACAACATGGATGACCTGTTTCACTGTGTTCCTAGCTACACAACATGGATGACCTGTTTCACTGTGTTCCTAGCTACACAACATGGATGACCTGTTTCACTGTGTTCCTAGCTACACAACATGGATGACCTGTTTCACTGTGTTCCTAGCTACACAACATGGATGACCTGTTTCACTGTGTTCCTAGCTACACAACATGGATGACCTGTTTCACTGTGTTCCTAGCTACACAACATGGATGACCTGTTTCACTGTGTTCCTAGCTACACAACATGGATGACCTGTTTCACTGTGTTCCTAGCTACACAACATGGATGACCTGTTTCACTGTGTTCCTAGCTACACAAACATGGATGACCTGTTTCACTGTGTTCCTAGCTACACAAACATGGATGACCTGTTTAACCATCTAGAGATGATGGTCTGCCTACAATGTGACCACTGCGCACACACACTAAGTTGACTCCTGTGTCATGTCCCCTGTCAACTGCCTCGTGTCGCCACCGATGTGAGCCTCTCTAGCAATAGCTAGGGCCAGGGGATATAAACAAAAGTTAAATAAGCAATAAAAAAAATACAGTAAACATTAGACTCACAGAAGTTCCAAAAGAATAAAGACATTTCAAATGTCATATTTTATATATATATATATATACAGGATTGTAACAATGTGCAAATAGTTAAAGTACAAAAGGGAAAATAAACAAATATGGGTTGTATTTACTATGTTCTTCACTGGTTCCCCTTGTTTGTGGCAACAGGTCACAAATCTTGCTGATGTGATGTCACACTGTGGTATTTCCCCAAGTAGATATGGAAGTTTATCAAAATTGGATTTGTTTTGGAATTCTTTGTGGGTCTGTGTAATCTGAGGATAATGTGTCTCTAATACGGTCATACATTTGGCAGGAGGTTAGGAAGTGAAGCTCAGTTTCCACATTTTGTGGGCAGTGTGCACATAGCCTGTCTTCTCTTGAGAGCCATGTCTGTCTACGGCAGCCATTCTCCAATAGCAAGGCTATGCTCACTGAGTCTGTACATAGTCAAAGATTTAGTTTGGGTCAGTCACAGTGGTCAAGTATTCTGCCGCTGTGTACTCTCTGTTTAGGGCCAAATAGCATTCTAGTTCTGTTTTTTTGTAAATTCTTTCCAATTTGTCAAGTAATTATCTTGTTTTCTTGTGATTTGGTTGGGTCAAATTGTGTTGCTGTCCTGGGGCCCTGTGGGGTGTGTTTGTGTTTGTGAACAGAGGACCAGCTTGCTTAGGGGACTCTTCTCCAGGTTCATCTCTCTGTAGGTGATGGCTTTGTTATGGAAGGTTTAGGAATCGTTTCCTTTTAGGTGGTTGTAGAATTTAACGTCTCTTTTCTGGATTTTGATCATTAGCGGGTATCGGCCTAATTCTGCTCTGCATTATTTGGTGTTCTACGTTGTACACGGATATTTTTGCAGAATTCTGCATGCAGAGTCTCAATTTGGTGTTTTATCCCATTTTGTGAATTATTGGTTTGTGAGCGGACCCCAGACCTCACAACCATAAAAGACCATGGGTTCTATAACTTATTCAAGTATTTTATAGCTAGCTTTTTTCCATCTACGTAACTTTGCAAAAATCAGAAACTTTCTGTCCAAAAATGATGCAGAAAAATTAATCCATGCTTTTGTCACTTCTAGGTTAGACTACTGCAATGCTCTACTTTCCGGCTACCCGGATAAAGCACTAAATAAACTTCAGTTAGTGCTAAATACGGCTGCTAGAATCCTGACTAGAACCAAAAAATTTGATCATATTACTCCAGTGCTAGCCTCCCTACACTGGCTTCCTGTCAAAGCAAGGGCTATTTCAAGGTTTTACTGCTAACCTACAAAGCATTGCATGGGCTTGCTCCTACCTATCTCTCTGATTTGGTACATACCTACACGTACGCTACGGTCACAAGACGCAGGCCTCCTAATTGTCCCTAGAATTTCTAAGCAAACAGCTGGAGGCAGGGCTTTCTCCTATAGAGCTCCATTTTTATGGAACGGTCTGCCTACCCATGTCAGAGACGCAAACTCGGTCTCAACCTTTAAGTCTTTACTGAAGACTCATCTCTTCAGTGGGTCATATGATTGAGTGTAGTCTGGCCCAGGAGTGGGAAGGTGAACGGAAAGGCTCTGGAGCAACGAACCACCCTTGCTGTCTCTGCCTGGCCGGTTCCCCTCTTTCCACTGGGATTCTCTGCCTCTAACCCTATTACAGGGGCTGAGTCACTGGCTTGCTGGGGCTCTCTCATGCCGTCCCTGGAGGGGGTGCGTCACCTGAGTGGGTTGATTCACTGATGTGGTCATCCTGTCTGGGTTGGCGCCCCCTTGGGTTGTGCCGTGGCGGAGATCTTTGCGGGCTATACTCAGCTTTGTCTCAGGATGGTAAGTTGGTGGTTGAAGATATCCTCCAGTGGTGTGGGGGCTGTGCTTTGGCAAAGTGGGTGGGGTTATATCCTTCCTGTTTGGCCCTGTCCGGGGTGTCCTCGGGTGGGGCCACAGTGTCTCCTGACCCCTCCTGTCTCAGCCTCCAGTATTTATGCTGCAGTAGTTTATGTGTCGGGGGCTGGGGTCAGTTTGTTATATCTGGAGTACTTCTCCTGTCCAATCCGGTGTCCTGTGTGAATCTAAGTGTGCGTTCTCTAATTCTCTCCTTCTCTCTCGGAGGACCTGAGCCCTAGGACCATGCCCCAGGACTACCTGACATGATGACTCCTTGCTGTCCCCAGTCCACCTGGCCGTGCTGCTGCTCCAGTTTCAACTGACCTGAGCCCTAGGACCATGCCCCAGGACTACTTGACATGAAGACTCCTTGCTGTCCCCAGTCCACCTGGCCGTGCTGCTGCTCCAGTTTCAACTGTTCTGCCTTATTATTATTCGACCATGCTGGTCATTTATGAACATTTGAACATCTTGGCCATGTTCTGTTATAATCTCTACCCGGCACAGCCAGAAGAGGACTGGCCACCCCACATAGCCTGGTTCCTCTCTAGGTTTCTTCCTAGGTTTTGGCTTTTCTAGGGAGTTTTTCCTAGCCACCGTGCTTCTACACCTGCATTGCTTGCTGTTTGGGGTTTTAGGCTGGGTTTCTGTACAGCACTTTGAGATATCAGCTGATGTACGAAGGGCTATATAAATAAATTTGATTTGATTTGATCCTAATTCGTATGTTGAATTTGATGTTCTTTTCCCTTCTTGCCTTGTCTCTCAGATTGTTCACAGCTTTGTGGAAGTTACCTGTGGCGCTGATGTTAAGGCCAAGGTATCTACAGTTCAGGCCAAGGTATGTGCTCTCTGACTCTCTCAATTCAATTCAAGGGGCTTTATTGGCATGGGAAACATTTGTTAACATTGCCAAAGCCAATGTAATAGATGTCTCTGTCTGTCTCTGTCTGTCTCTGTCTGTCTCTGTCTGTCTCTGTCTGTCTGTGTCTGTCTGTGTCTGTCTCTGTCTGTCTCTGTCTGTCTCTGTCTGTCTCGGGCCAGGGAATATGACACACACACTTGTTGGCGATGACTGCAAGGAAGTTTGCAGCCACTTTAGGAACATGTATCTTCCTTCTGAAGACTAGAAGATGAGCTATCAGCTAGGAAGTGTTTTAGTATTTTCACAGAGAGGTTGGGAGCTGAGGGCTTTGTGTCAGTGTGTGTTGGGGGAGAAGAGGGGAGATAAAGAGAGAAGGGTCTGGAGATTGGGAACCGCATGGCAAGATGACAACAGCTGGGTACTCGCCTACCCACTTACAGACACACAAACACCTACATACACAGTTGCAAGCACTTGAATGCTCACACACAACTACGGCCCTGCATGTAGGAAATGGACTCATGGTGGGAGAGAGGGGGGGAAGAATAGAAAGACGGAATGACAGCCCCCCTCTGTTAACTGTCCCCTGTGAGGGATCACTTACACTCGTTTACATCAGGAACTGTCACTACCACTACACAGCCCCAGTGTCACTCACCACTACACAGCCCCAGTGTCACTCACCACTACACAGCCCCAGTGTCACTCACCACTACACAGCCCCAGTGTCACTCACCACTACACAGCCCCAGTGTCACTCACCACTACACAGCCCCAGTGTCACTCACCACTACACAGCCCCAGTGTCACTCACCACTACACAGCCCCAGTGTCACTCACCACTACACATCCCCAGTGCTGTCCTGTCTACATGTCGTATATTACGCCTCAGGGAGGGAGAAACTAACTCTCCTCATTTTTTAAAACTAGGTAAGTCAGTCAAGAACAAATTCTTATTTACAATGATGGCCAACCCCGGACGACGCTGGGCCAATTGTGTGCCCCCCTTGGGACTCCCAATCATAGCCGGATGTGATTCAGCCTGGATTTGAACCAGGGACTGTAGTGACACCTCTTGCACTGAGGTGCAGTGCCTTAACCCGCTACGCCAGGGTTACTAGGGTTACTCAGCACCTGTTTGCCACAATCTTTTTCCAGTCTCTCCACTCTTCTTTCTCTTTCTATTAGACCTCTCTCTTTCCTCTCCGTCTCTCTCTTTCTATTAGACCTCTCTCTCACCTCTCTTTCCGTCTCTCTTTCTATTAGACCTCTCTCTCACCTCTTTCCGTCTCTTTCTATTAGACCTCTCTCTCTTTCCATCTCTCTCCACTCTCTTCCCTCTCTCCGTCTCTATCTCTCCCCCCTCTATTTATCTCTGCCTTCCCCATCTCTCTCACTCTCTCTCTGGTCTAAGTGAGTCACTGCTGTTGAGTGAGGTGTTGGATGTGGGCCACACTGCAGACATTTGCTGCTCTATCTATGGGGGCTTGTTTAATTTTGGGCTGGGTTGAGGAACTCACAGGGACATACAGACAGAGAAACAAAGGGTGAAAAATACCTACTCACGAGACTCATTAGAGTTCCCTGTCTGTAGTTCCAGGGGTTTGCTTTGGAGGTTTGGGGCAGATCTCTTCTGATATTTAGCATGTAAAAGCTCCTGCTCCTTTGTCAGCTGGACTGGCCCTGTTATCTTAAACAGCTTCTTAGCAGGAAGACAAGGGGTGGAAGACTGGATTGGCTTACAGTGTGTGTGTGTGTTTGCATACGTGTTTTGATTTACAGGAAGTTCTGACCTTTATCATTAGGTATCTGCTAGTGTATCGTTGTCTGCGTGTGAAAGAGCGTGTGTGTACATTCTAGTGTGTGCGCGCGCACATTCAGCTGACTTACATTTGAGTGGCACTTGTAGATGGAGTGTGTGATGGTCTCCACGAAGTGATGCCTCATACAGCGGTCTGTGTCTCCATGGTGTGTGCTGTGTCCGCTCTCCGTCTTACTGCTGCTGGCCTGCGCTACCACCACTAGGGGGCAGAAGACCAGCAACAGCAGCAGCCCTGAGGGGGGAGAAAGGGGGGCTGGGGGCCGCATACTGGTGCCAGGGAGGGCTGGCTGGGAAGTGGGATGGGTGTAGGGAATAGGGGGTAAAGTCAAAGTGGCATGGAGGAATTTCAGAGGGAGATACAGAGAGGGTGAGAGGGACACCCTCTTTCCTTCTCCCTGTTCACTCCTTTTTATGCCTCTCTATTTGTCGGTTTGCATCTCCTCTCATTGGGAGTGACTTTTCTCTCTCTGTTTGACTGTTTGCATCTCCTCTCATTGGGAGTGACTTTTCTCTCTCTGTTTGTTTGTTTTTTGCATCTCTTCTCACTGGGAGTGACTTTCTCTCTCTGTTTCGGATTCTTTCTTGTTCTCTTTACTGACGTGATGGAGTGAGGCTTTCCCTGCTTCTCTCTCTGTATTGGCAGTGTAAACCCCATTGTGCTGTCATTACTCCATTTTTTTAGGAAACCTGTTGCACTTAATGTCTGAGTAGCCTACAGTTATTTAAAATTATGTTGTAGTCATTACTCAAACCGAACACGTGTTAAACTCACTCCACGTTGGGCGAGTGTCTGCTGGTTTTTGCTCCTCCCTTGTACCTGATTGATGAATTAAGATCACTAATTAGAAAGGAACTCCCCCACACCTGGTTGTCTAATGCTTAATTGAAAGGAACAACTACTCATTTCATGCAGACACTAAGCCCCCCCATGGAGTGTGTTCAACAGCCTTGCTGTAGGGGTCCAGATTTGAGTTGTATCAGATTGAACATTTTGAGAAACGCCCTAGCTAAGCCTCCAATATAATTTCCCAGTGTGACTTGTCTTTCGAGTGAATTGTAGGGTTACCCCCGATGACTGTATTTGTTAGTGACAGAGACATGGTTGTTGAATTCATTCATTTTCAGTTAATTTTCAATGTTGTCATTAAACTCTTTATGACAATACATTTACATAGCTTATAAGGCCTTATTTTGAGGCCTAACGTCACCCTAATACAGTGGCTTGAAACTCATGGTTTACAAGCCAAATCAGGCCTACAAGTAGGGTTGCATAATTCAGGCTAACTTTCCACAAATGTTCAGGAATCAGCCAACCAGGATTTCTGAAATACCTGGGACATTTCCCAGACTTTTGCAACCCCACCTGTAAGTCACATTATGCTGGCTTGCAAAGTGAGGTGCCATTCCTATTGGAATCCTGAGCGTTGCTATCGAACAGTTAGCATTGTTATTCACCCGCAACCTGCATTCATAATGACTGCCAGGGTTAGGAACTGTTTGAGGAGACGACCTAAGCCCTTTAAACTGGAACCACCATTTCAGTAACGGTTGCAAAAAAGTTAGTTTACAAAAATGTATGTTATTTATCTTTGTGTAGCATAAGATGAATCAATCATTCAATGTACATGCAAAAACACAGATATTAAACAATTCCCCAAAAATATACCTGCAGTAGAGTATGCTGGGTAAAACATTTCCTTTCCATTTCCATGTTATCATAACTTAAAAAATAGAGTTGATGTGAGCTTGAGTCATAAACATTTTAAGTAATAATTACTTTTCATCAACTTTGAGTTCCACTTACTATAAGTATTTGAGTTCAAAATGCCTTAGGGTTTACAGTGGGTGTTGGTGTGGAGCTCCTAGCCTTGGCTAAGGGTACTGCTGCGGGGGAGGTAAGCTCTTCTGTTGGTCCTCTTCTTGGACCTCTCCATCTCTCCTGTCTATTGGTCTGGATCTGGAAAGAGAGGGAGAGAAAGACGGGGCGAGAGGTGGGTCATCTCTGTTTTCTGAAGCCCCTTTTCTCAAACTAAGATATTAAGGTGAAAAGTACTGTGGTTTATATTATTCCCCTCTAATCAGGGAATGATTCAGACCTGGGACACTAAGTGAGTAGAATCCCTGGACAATCAGTGGTATGAATTAATACATTTACAGAAGAGCTCCGGACCTTTGTTTTTCTCTGGCTCCACATGGACTACACACAAGGGATACATCGTTTCCAAACGTTTGTGATTTATACTGTTATAGTAGCTATTGAAGTCATAGCAGGAAATGGTAGGATCTCAATTGATTCCACAGCTATTTGTGTTTTCAAATCCGTTCTAGTCCTTTCTAATCCTTTAGTCCCTTTTAATCCGTTCTAGTCCTTTCTAATCCTTTAGTCCGTTCTAGTCCATTCTAGTCCTTTTTAATCCTTTAGTCCTTTTTAATCCTCTAGTCCTTTTTAATCCTCTAGTCCTTTTTAATCCTCTAGTCCTTTTTAATCCTCTAGTCCTTTTTAATCCTCTAGTCCTTTTTAATCCTCTAGTCCTTTTTAATCCTCTAGTCCTTTTTAATCCTCTAGTCCTTTTTAATCCCCTAGTCCTTTTTAATCCCCTAGTCCTTTTTAATCCCCTAGTCCTTTTTAATCCCCTAGTCCTTTTTAATCCCTTCAGTCCTCTTTAATCCCTTCAGTCCTCTTTAATCCCTTCAGTCCTCTTTAATCCCTTCAGTCCTCTTTAATCCCTTCAGTCCTCTTTAATCCCTTCAGTCCTCTTTAATCCCTTCTAGTCCTTTAGTAATTTCTAATCCGATCTAGTCATGTACATGTAGGTAGAGTTATTAAAGTGACTATGTATAGATGATAACAACAGAGAGTAGCAGCGGTGTAAAAGGGGGGGGGGGGGTCAAATGTAAATAGTCTGGGTAGCAATTTGATTAGGTGTTCAACAGTCTTATGGCTTGTGGGTAGAAGCTGTTTGGGAGCCTCCTGGACCTAAATTTGGCACTCCGTCAACGCCTGACGTGCGATAGCAGAGAGAACAGTCTTTGGCTAGGGTGGCTGGAGTCTTGAGAATTTTTTGGGCCTTCCTCTGACATGAGGACGATGATAACAATGACTACAATGATAACAATGACTACAATGACAAATAAGATAACTATGGAAACGATGACAACGATAAAACCAGTTGCTATGCCAGCCAGGTATGTGTGATATTGAAAGGAGCTGTGGGATAAACACACCTGTCAAGGCTGTGAGTCTGAGAGGTAGAGGTAGGCTGTTCTCCTCAGTAAGAATAGACTGGGATGTCTAAACCCTGAAGCAGCAGGTTACCAGCCAGCTAAACATCTCAGGCAGTATTTATTTTAAGAGGCCAACTGATACTTCTATTCCTAACAGGAGGAATTACGAAGAAAAACACTAGGAGGGAAGAAGGAAGGAGGGAGGGGTGGGGGTTGTTTTAAATGAATATTTTATTCTTGTAACGTTCGTTGTTGGAAGGATGTTCGGACGAAGATGCATCGTGGGGTAGGTTAATCATTTTTATTTATGATAACTGGCACAAAACAAGAAAGAGTAACAAACGAAACGTACATCTTTGTATGGCTACAAAGCAACAATACAAAATCAAGATCCCACAAACAACAGCTGGGAAAAGGATGCCTAAATATGATCTCCAATCAGAAAACTATCGACAGCTGCCTCTGATTGGGTACCATACCAGGCCAACATAGAAAATAAATAACAAGATTACCCACCCTAGTCACACCCTGACCTAACCAAATAGAGAAATAAAAGGTTCTCTAAGGTCAGGGCGTGACAATTCTGTGAATTTACAAATGAGGAAACCCTAGCAGAGTTGAGTGGAAAGGAAGAAAAATGCTAAACAATAGCCTACATTATGTATAAACAACAATACTCTACCTTATGTCCAAATCAAATGTATTTATAAAGCCCTTCTTACATCAGCTGATGTCATGAAGTGCTGTACAGAAACACAGCCTAAAACCCCAAACAACATGCAATGCAGGTGTAGAAGCACGGTGGCTAGGAAAAACTCCCTAGAAAGGCCGAAACCTAGAGAGGAACCAAGCTATGAGGGGTGGCCAGTCCTCTTCTGGCTGGGCCGGGTGGAGATTATAGCAGAACATGGTCAAGATGTTCAAATGTTCATAGATGACCAGCAGGGTCAAATAATAATAATCACAGTGGTTGTCGAGGGTGCAACAACAACACCCTACATTATGTCAAAATAACAACAATACTCTTCATTATTATGTCAAAAGTCCCACAATGATAATTTACTCTGTAGGAACAGGGAACTCCCTGATCTGGAGTCCTATTACTGAGAGGGTCAGTCCCTGATCTGGAGTCCTATTACTGAGAGGGTCAGTCCCTGATCTGGAGTCCTATTACTGAGAGGGTCAGTCCCTGATCTAAGAGGGTCAGTCCCTGATCTGGAGTCCTATTACTGAGAGGGGGTCAGTCCCTGATCTGGAGTCCTGTTACTGAGAGGGTCAGTCCCTAAGAGGGATCTGGAGTCCTGTTACTGGGAGGGTCTGTTACTAAGAGGGTCAGTCCCTGATCTGGAGTCCCTGTTGGAGTCCTGTTACTGAGAGGGTCAGTCCCTGATCTGATCTGAGAGGGTCAGTCCCTGATCTGGAGTCCTGTTACTGAGAGGGTCAGTCCCTGATCTGGAGTCCTGTTACTGAGAGGGTCAGTCCCTGATCTGGAGTCCTATTACTAAGAGGGTCAGTCCCTGATCTGGAGTCCTGTTACTGGGAGGGTCTGTTACTAAGAGGGTCAGTCCCTGATCTGGAGTCCTGTTACTGAGAGGGTCAGTCCCTGATCTGGAGTCCTATTACTGAGAGGGTCAGTCCCTGATCTGGAGTCCTATTACTGAGAGGGTCAGATCTGGGTCAGGGTCCCTGATCTGATCTGGAGTCCTATTACTGAGAGGGTCAGTCCCTGATCTGGAGTCCTATTACTGAGAGGGTCAGTCCCTGATCTGGAGTCCTATTACTGAGAGGGTCAGTCCCTGATCTGGAGTCGTGTTACTAAGAGGGTCAGTCCCTGATCTGGAGTCCTGTTACTGGGAGGGTCTGTTACTAAGAGGGTCAGTCCCTGATCTGGAGTCGTGTTACTGAGAGTCCTGATCTGATCTGGAGTCTAAGAGGGTCAGTCCCTGATCTACGTGTTAAGAGGGTCAGTCCCTGATCTGGAGTCATGTTACTGAGAGGGTCAGTCCCTGATCTGATCTGGAGTCAGTCCCTGATCTGTCCTATTACTGAGAGGGTCAGTCCCTGATCTGGAGTCGTGTTACTGAGAGGGTCAGTCCCTGATCTGGAGTCCTGTTACTGAGAGGGTCAGTCCCTGATCTGGAGTCCTGTTACTGAGAGGGTCAGTCCCTGATCTGGAGTCCTGTTACTGAGAGGGTCAGTCCCTGATCTGGAGTCCTATTACTGAGAGGGTCAGTCCCTGATCTGGAGTCCTATTACTGAGAGGGTCAGTCCCTGATCTGGAGTCCTGTTACTGAGAGGGTCTCGAGACAGTGAGCCACGGCCTACACACACACAGACACACACACACACACAGACACACACACACACTGCTTTCCCAACCCCCCCCTCCCCCCTAACTGCCCAACAATCTCTTAACACCAATGCCATTTGTCAGGAGAACAATAAAAAACAAAAGATCTCAGAGGGGAAAAAAAGTAAATCATGAATACTGATGAAAATATGTAGTATGGATGGCGGTGGCTTAGCAGTCATGAGAGAACTTGTTGGGAGAGCAATTTGTTTTAATGAAAAGTCATTCCTGGAGGAGAAGAAAGAGTCTGGCTCGAGGTTGTTTGTGCTTGTATTGGGTTTCTTCTCTTTGTAATAAAATAACGGAGTTCTCTGTGTGTATGTGTATAGAGGGAGTGTGGGAATAACATTGGAGAGGCTGCCAGGTCATCCCATGCATCACACACCCATGGGCTCCTGGCTCCTGCTCTCCCACTCACACTCCCACTCACACATACACCCACACTATGAGACACCGGATCTGTCAACAATACCCCTCTGTCACCGACATTATACCCTCACCGACTTAATGGCACACACACTATAACACACACACACACTAACACACACACACACTACAACACACACACACACACTACAACCCACACACAGTACAACACACACACTTACACTGTAACACAAACACACACACACACTATAACACACACTACAACACACACACAATAACACACACTACAACACACACACAATAACACACACACACACACTGTAACACACACACACACACACACACACTGTAACACACACTATAACACACACACTATAACACACACACATACACTATAAGACACACACACATACAAAATAACACACACACACTATAACACACACACACTGTAACACACGCACACACTATAACACACCCACACTATAGCACACACACACTATAACGCACACACACACACTATAACACACACCCACACTATAACACACACACACTATAACACACACACACTATAACACACACCCACACTATAACACACCCTCACTGTAACACACACACTATAACACACACTATAACACACACACACTATAACACATACACACACACCCACACTATAAGACACACGCTCTATAAAACACACAATCTAAAGTACAGACAGATGGATTAATTTGTACGTGGAGAAAGACCAACAGACAGACAGAGGGACATACAGGCGGACAGACACAGGGACATACAGGCAGACAGACAGAGGGACATACAGGCAGACAGATGGACATACAGAGGGACATACAGGCAGACGGATAGACAGAGGGGACATGCAAGCAGACAGACAGACACAGGGACATACAGGCAGACAGACAGAGGCACATACAGGCAGACAGACACAGGGACATACAGGCAGACAGACAGAGGGACATACAGGCAGACAGACAGAGGCACATACAGGCAGACAGACACAGGGACATACAGGCAGACAGACAGAGGGACATACAGGCAGACAGACACAGGGACATACAGGCAGACAGACAGAGGGACATACAGGCAGACAGATGGACATACAGAGGGACATACAGGCAGACGGATAGACAGAGGGACATGCAAGCAGACAGACAGACACAGGGACATACAGGCAGACAGACAGAGGGACATACAGGCAGACAGACAGAGGCACATACAGGCAGACAGAGGGACAGAGGGGACATACAGGCAGACAGACAGAGGGACATACAGGCAGACCGACAGAGGGATATACAGGCAGACCGACAGAGGGACATACAGGCAGACAGACAAATGAAGGGACAGACGGACAGATGTCCCAAAGTTCACATTGTGTCAACCCTTAGTACTAGGACGTCTGTATGTCTCTCTGTCTCTCTGTCTCTCTCTGTCTGTCTCTCTCTCTGTCTCTCTCTATCTTTCTCTGTCTCTCTATCTCTCTCTGTCTCTCTCTCTCTCAGGCAGACCGACTCTCTCTCTCTGTCAGACTCTCTCTACTCTCTCTCAGAGGGACTCTCTCTGTCTCTCTCTATCTCTCTCTGTCTCTCTGTCTCTCTCTATCTCTCTCTGTCTCTCTCTATCTCTCTCTGTCTCTCTGTCTCTCTCTATCTCTCTCTCTCTTTCTCTACCTCTCTCTTTCTCTCTCCAGCTTTCCTCTGCTTTCCAGCTCTTGTTCACTCCACCCTTTTACAGAAATGCAGCTAAATCAAATCGTTTGCGTCATTACCTGTTAACAGCCAATACTGCACTCTATAGACAAAACTAATTCACAAGCAATTAACAGGCAACCGTTCACCATAAATGACATTGACAAGCCGCCAGCCAGCCAGCCAGCCATCCAGCCAGCCAGCCAAGGCTGCTCTGCTGTAACTGGATAGCTGTTTGCTATGCTTCAGCTCTATGCTATGCTTCAGCTCTATGCTATTCAAGTCGGGGACATCCCTGTGTGCAAGGTGACTACAGATGCTACTTAGTCTGTCTGTGATTGACACTCATATGAGCTCAGTGATCTGGTGGCACCAACACATGGTCTCACAGGGCAGCTAGAGCAGAGAACCCTGGAGGCATCCAGAACAACATGAGGACAGTGAAGGGCAGGTGTGTGAGCATACGTTGCGTGTTTCAGGTTTCTAGTTTTATTAGTCTTGTGTGTGTGCCCGTGTAAGGGGAACCCTCAATCCCTGAGAGTAGTGGTTAGAGCGAGGGACACTTGTGTCTGAGAGTGTGTGTGTGTGTGTGTGTGTGTGTGTGTGTGTGTGTGTGTGTGTGTGTGTGTGTGTGTGTGTGTGTGTGTGTGTGTGTGTGTGTGTGTGTGTGTGTATGTGTGTGGTCAGTTTGAGTCCCCCTTAATGGGGGAGAGGAGGGCAGAGGGCCAGAGAGGAGTAGGGGGCAAACTGCGGTCCTCTCCCCAAGCTCCCCTACACCTGCCCTGGACTCAGATTCATAGAACCCTGGTGATACACAAAGAGCAGCTGGAGCCTCCGATCTCCTCTACGCTGCTATTGATACTTTGTAATGGCTCCAATTGTTGTAATAAACCATTCTCCCTCTCTGTCTAACTTTCCCTCTCTCACACACTCTCTCCTTTTGCTCTCTCTCTTGCTCTCTTTCTCACACACAGACACACAGGCACACACACACCCATTCTATCCAGCGCCTCCCAGTCCCACTCCCTGTCTCCCTGTCTCCTTCTTTCCCTGTCTCCCTGTCTCCCTTCATCACCCATGTCAACTCTAGTGGACATCAAGTTTGAACTTTTCTACCACTCCATTTTTCTGCGGAGGTCTGAAATCCAAGGCAGTTTGAGGATTTCGGCCTTGCTATTTATCTGTGTTATGGTTGGCTGTTGGACTGTAACAGTCCCTTCTTATTACACCAAACAGCTACACTGGCAGTCCAATCCCATACGATACAATTGACTCATTCATGTTGAATTAAACTTTCAATTTTAATTTATTAAAGCAATCTACTTGGGTTTTATTTCCATCACAGAAAGTTGCTAAGCATTGCCAAGATTGATCCGTTGTCCTGACTGCTGTCATTATGCTGTATGACTTTTATTTTAGAGCTGGCTGGCTGGCTGGCTGGCTGGCTGGCTGGCTGATCTCCCTTCCCAACTAGGTTGTATGTTATTGAGTAATGATTTGTCTTTTTTCTCAGCATCTTGTCTTTGATTGACATGCTTCACCTATATTTCAGGATGACATTTTAAAAGTTAAAAGTCTTATTTTATTTTATTTTTCTTATTTTAAAAGTCTGTCTGTCCGTCCCTCCCTCCCTCCCTCCCTCCCTCCCTCCCTCCCTCCCTCCCTCCAGGTATGTAAAATCCAGCAGCTCCAGGACTTGGCCCAGTGTTTGACTGTCTCTTACCGAGCCATAGTGCCCAGTTTAGGAGGGAGGGGGAGAGTGGGTTGGGTGGAGGGTTTAAGGAGTAGACGGCTGACGTAGGTTAGACATGTGTAAATATGTTAGGTTAATCAAGGGAGAGATTGGATCATGTGGGTTAGGGGGCAGAGAAGGGAGGGAGCAGAGGGTATAGGTTGTTAATATACAAGCCCCAGGAATTAGATACTTTTTACTATTAGCCACACTCTCTCACACAAAACAAAAACCCTTCAAGTGAGCAGGAGCCAGAAGGAAGTGCACTTAAGTGTGTAGGTGGTTGGTTTAGACACGGCATGCTCCAATACTAAGTTATAAAAAGTGACCTGCATTCTCTTCCTAAAACCAGCAATGGGAATCTAGAGAATGCGGCACTCTTAGCTCTTCCTCACAGGGAAGTATCCAGAAATAGGCTGTACCCCCCAGCCTTGCTATCACACACACACACACACACACACACACACACACACACACACACACACACACACACACACACACACACACACACACACACACCTGCAAGCACACACACTTGCAAGCACACACACGCTCGCAGGCACACACACACTCACAGGCACACACACACACCCGCAGGAACACACACACACACTTATAACGCAATACCCCCTCAGCCATGTAGCCGAGGCCCCCCTCGATATTAAACTACAACATCTATTGATAAATCTATAGACTAGATAACTGAAGGGGATAAAGAAGTAGAATGCGCAGCTTTGGGCCCGTTAGGTATGGTATAATCAAATCAAATCAAATGCGTCACAAACGCCGAATACAACAGGTGTAGACCATACAGTGAAATCCTTACCTACAAGTCCTTAACCAACAAAACAGTTTTAAGAACAATAAGTGTTAAGTAAAAAATATATAAGTAAAAACAAATATTTATATATATATATACAGTTGAAGTAGGAAGATTACATACACTTAGGTTGGAGTCATTAAAACTCGCTTTTCAACCACTCCATAAATTTCTTGTTAACAAACTATAGTTTTGGCAAGTCGGTTTGGACATCTACTTTGTGCATGACATTTTTCCAACAATTGTTTACAGACAGATTATTTCACTTATAATTCATTGTATCACAAATCCAGTGGGGTAGAAGTTTACATACACTAAGTTGACTGTGCCTTTAAACAGCTTGGAAAATTTCAGAAAATGATGTCATGGCTTTAGAAGCTTCTGATAGGCTAATTGACTTCATTGGAAGTGGACCTGTGGATGTATTTCAAGACCTACCTTCAAACTCAGTGCCTCTTTGCTTGACATCATGGGAAAATCAAAAGAAATCAACCAAGACCTCAGAAAACAAATGTAGACCTCCACAAGTCTGGTTCATCCTTGGGAGCAATTTCCAAATGCCTGAAGGTACCACATTCATCTGTACAACCATAGTAGACAAGTATAAACACCATGGGACCACGCAGCCGTGACACCGCTCAGGAAGGAGATGCGTTCTGTCTCCTAGAGATGAACATACTTTGGTGCGAAAAGTGCAAATCAATCCCAGAACAACAGCAAAGGACCTTGTGAAGATGCTGGAGGAAACTGTTACAAAAGTATCTATATCCACAGTAAAACGAGTCATAAATCGACATAAACGGAAAGGCCGCTCAACAAGGAAGAAGCCACTGCTCCAAAACCACCACAAAAAAAGCCAGACTACAGTTTGCAACTGGACATGGGGACAAAGATCGTACTTGGTCTGATGAAAGAAAAATAGAACTGTTAGGCCATAATGACCAAAGTAATGTTTGGAGGAAAAGGGGGAGGCTTGCAAGCCGAAGAACCCCATCCCAACCGTGAAGCACGGGGGTGGCAGCATCATGATGTGGGGGTGCTTTGATGCTGGAGGGACTGGTGTACTTCACAAAATAGATGGCATCATGAGGGCGGAAAATTATGTGGATATATTGAAGCAACATCTCAAGACATCAGTCAGGAAGTTAAAGCTTGGTCGCAAATGGGTCTTCCAAATGGACATTGACCCCAAGCATACTTCCAAAGTTGTGGCAAAATGGCTTAAGGACAACAAAGTCAAGGTATTGGAGTTGCCATCACAAAGCCCTGACCTCAGTCCCATAGACATTTTGTGGGCAGAACTGGAAAAAGTCTGTGTGATTAAGGAGGCCTATAAACCTGACTCAGTTACACCAGCTGTCAGGAGGAATGGGCCAAAATTCACCCAACTTATTGTGGGAAGCTTGTGGAAGGCTACCCAAAATGTTTGACACAAGTTAAACAATTTAAAAGCAATGCTACCAAATACTAATTGAGTGTATGTAAACTTCTGACCCACTGGGAATGTGATGAAAGAAAAAAAAACTGAAATAAATCATTCTCTCTACTCTTATTCTGACTTTTCACATTCTTAAAATAAAGTGGTTATCCTAACTGACCTACGATAGGGGATTTTTACTCGGATTAAATGTCAGGAATTGTGAAAAACTGAGTTTAAATGTATTTGGCTATGGTGTATGTAAACTAATTTGCTAGCTAGCTAATGTTGGCTAACGTAACCTAACAAAACTAAGGTTAGCTTGCAAAGTTGCAAATCACATCGCCAGATAGCAGCCGCCTAATTACATTGATATGCTTTGGAATTTCTAGCCAGCGTATTATGAAAGCTAGCTAGCTAGATATTGGCTTAGATAAACAAATTTTGTTCGCTAGCTAGCTAGTTATCAAGGTAAAGTTAGCTACATTACCTCAGCTTGACTTATTTTCTGCAATGCTGATGTTGGCTGATCAGATAGCTCCCTATTTGATGTGAAGGGGAAAACTGATAGAATGGTATCACTTTTCAACATTCGACAACATGGCAACCCAATCAGTTGAAACTTCAGTTCCATTTCTAAATGCTCTGGCTAATTACCAGGATGTGTACTCCAAGCATGTGCTGACCAACTGGCAAGTGTCTTCACTGACATTTTCAACGATGAGCATATAGGGAGGAGGTCGGAGACATGGCCGTGTGGTGCCAGGATAACAACCTCTCCCTCAACGTGGAGATGATTGTGGACTATAGGAAAAGGAAGGCCGAGCACACCCCCATTCTCATCAACGGGGCTGTAGTGGAGCAGGTTGAGAGCTTCAAGTTCCACGGTGTCCACATCAACCAACAAACTAGAATGGTCCAAACACACCAAGGCAGTTGTGAAGAGGGCAGGACAAAGCCTATTCCCCCTCAGGAAACTGAAAAGATTTGGCACTTCAGAGGGTAGTGCGTACGGCCCAGTACATCACTGGGGCCAAGCTGTCTGCCATCCAGGACCTCTACACCAGGCAGTGTCAGAGGAAGGCCCTAACAATTGTCAGACCCCAGCCACCCCAGTCATAGACTGTTCTCTCTACTACCGCATGGCAAGCGGTACCAGAGTTCCATGTCTAGGACCAATATGCTTCTCAACAGTTTTTACCACCAAGCCATAAGACTCCTGAACAGGTAATCACTATTTGCATTGTGCCCGACCCTCCCTCTTTTACCCTGCTGCTACTCTCTGTTTATCATATGTGCATAGTCACTTTAACCATACCTACATGTACATACTACCTTAATTAGCCCGACTAACCGGTGCCTGTATATAGCCTTGCAACTGTATATAGCCTCCCTACTGTATATAGCTTCCCTACTGTTCTAGCCTCTCTACTGTATATAGCCTCCCTACTGTATATAGCTTCCCTACTGTTATAGCCTCTCTACTGTATATAGCCTCCCTACTGTATATAGCTTCCCTACTGTTATAGCCTCTCTACTGTATATAGCCTCTCTACTGTATATAGCCTTGCAACTGTTATAGCCTCCCTACTGTATATAGCTTCCCTACTGTTATAGCCTCTCTACTGTATATAGCTTTCCTACTGTTATAGCTTCTCTACTGTTATAGCCTCTCTACTGTATATAGCCTCCCTACTGTATATAGCCTCCCTACTGTATATAGCCTCTCTACTGTATATAGCCTTGCAACTGTTATAGCCTCCCTACTGTATATAGCCTCTCTACTGTATATAGCCTCCCTACTGTATATAGCTTCCCTACTGTTATAGCCTCTCTACTGTATATAGCCTCCCTACTGTATATAGCTTCCCTACTGTTATAGCCTCTCTACTGTATATAGCCTCTCTACTGTATATAGCCTCCCTACTGTATATAGCCTCCCTACTGTATATAGCCTCCCTACTGTATATAACTTCCCTACTGTTATAGCCTCTCTACTGTATATAGCCTCTCTACTGTATATAGCCTCTCTACTGTATATAGCCTCCCTACTGTATATAGCCTCTCTACTGTATATAGCCTCTCTACTGTATATAGCCTCCCTGCTGTATATAGCCTCTCTACTGTTATAGCCTCCCTACTGTATATAACGTCACTATTGTATATAGCCTCACTACTGTATATAGCCTCACTACTGTATATAGCCACTCTACTGTATATAGCCTCCCTACTGTTATAGCCTCTCTACTGTATATAGCCTCCCTACTGTATATAGCCTCCCTGCTGTATATAGCCTCCCTGCTGTATATAGCCTCTCTACTGTTATAGCCTCCCTACTGTATATAACGTCACTATTGTATATAGCCTCACTACTGTATATAGCCTCACTACTGTATATAGCCACTCTACTGTATATAGCCTCCCTACTGTTATAGCCTCTCTACTGTATATAGCCTCCCTACTGTATATAGCCTCCCTACTGTTATAGCCTCCCTACTGTATATAACCTCCCTACTGTATATAACCTCCCTACTGTATATAACCTCCCTACTGTATATAACCTCCCTACTGTATATAGCCTCCCTACTGTATATAACCTCCCTACTGTATATAACCTCCCTACTGTATATAACCTCTCTACTGTTATAACCTCCCTACTGTATATAGCCTCCCTACTGTATATAGCCTCTCTACTGTATATAACCTCTCTACTGTTATAACCTCCCTACTGTATATAACCTCCCTACTGTATATAGCCTCACTACTGTATAAAGCCTCTCTACTGTTATTTTTCACTGTCTTTTTACTGTTGTTTTTTATTTCTTTACTTATCTATTGTTCCCCTAATACCCATTTTTTACTTACAAATTACACTGTTGTTTAGTAAGTAAGCATTTCACTGTAAGGTCTACACCTGTTGTATTTGGTGCATGTGACATATAAACTTTGACTTGATTTGACTAACCACTGTGAGTCCTACAGGCATCCTGTTGCTGATGACGTTGATCTTGTCACCAGCTTTTGTAGTACAGAGCCTGTAGACACATTGGATAAAAGATTTCAGCCTGCAACAAGCTCAAGCTCAACATCATCTGACTATGAAACAAGCCAGGACAGCCAAAGGTATTTATAAAAGCACAATACCCTCTTTAGAAAACAAAATCACCAAAACACTATACTGTCATTAAGACAAGTGCTCCTCACACTTGTCACACCACTGCAGACAGTTCTTTGGCATGCAGGAGAGGGGCTGTTCGTGCACCACTCTTCTAGCATATTCACTCTATTGTTGGCAGTGCTTGTCTACTCAACAGCATGACTGTCGGCGCTCGTAGACAACAATACACAACTAGACTGTCTACAAGTCAAGCTCCCCTCAAACCTTTCACATCTTTGCTAACAGCAAATCTCAGTGCCCCATTATTGACTCTGAGATTAACAAAACACATATCAGTCTATTTCGTTTACATATGAACATGGTTTAGTATATGGTTACACATCCTCATGATCAGTCTTCATGTTTTACACATCCTGATGATCAGTCTTCATGTTTTACACATCCTCATAATTAGTTTTTGTGTTTTACACATCCTCATGATCAATCTTCATGTTTTACACATCCTCATAATTAGTTTTCATGTTTTACACATCCTCATGATCAATCTTCATGTTTTACACATCCTCATAATTAGTTTTCGTGTTTTACACATCCTCATGATCAGTCTTCATGTCTTTCCAGGGGACTTTCAGTACAAACAAATCTTCTACAAAAGGTCAAAGCAGTGGGTGGTGAATAAAGTAACGAGAGGCTAGTCCACCTGACTGTGGAGTGTAGAAGGAACCAGGAGGAGCCAGAGTCGCAGCCTCCCAAACGCAACATCACCACAGCGTCAAAGCTTGCTAATAAACCATGTTCATCCCCAAATCCTTTCCTGTCCAGATAACGGAGACCGAGGTGGCTTACCAATGTCCCAACCACGCTCTCTGAAAGATCCAGTGAAGGTGGTTGAGTGTTTCACATACCTAGGGACACAAATTGATAACAAGCTGAGTTTCACATAGAATTAAGACTGTGTTTTTTTTTAAAGCAAGCCAACGCCTGTTCTTAATCAGGAAATTGAAGGGGTTTGGGGTCAGCAAGGATGTTCTGTAGAGGGTGTACAGCAGCTTGTTGGAGAGCATCCTCACATTCAATATGACAGTCTGGTATGATCATCTGAGCATGAGGAGCAAAAGTAAACTGACCAGAATAGTAAACACAGCCAGCAAAGTAATTGGTCGACCACAGGCACATTTGAGCATTCTATTCCACAAGGCAACCAAAAAGAAGATACTGGCTGTCGTTGGAGACCCTTCCCACCCTCTACACCATCAGTTGGAGACCCTTCCCACCCTCTACACCATCAGTTGGAGAGTCTTCCCACCCTCTACACCATCAGTTGGAGAGTCTTCCCACCCTCTACACCATCAGGTGGAGACCCTTCCCACCCTCTACACCATCAGGTGGAGACCCTTCCCACCCTCTACACCATCAGGTGGAGACCCTTCCCACCCTCTACACCATCAGGTGGAGAGTCGTCCCTCTGGCCGGCGCTTCAGAGTACCCATTGCCAAGAAGAATGTGTTCAAACATTCAGTCGTTCCTTGTGCTGTTGGACTACTAAATGCAAAGTACATTGTATCTGTATATGTACTGATCTATCTAGTGCAGTTGGGACAGTGGTTGCTTGTGAGTGAATGTATCAATGTCCTCTATGTTGTTAGTATGCAACATGATGACAGACTGGCTTATTATTTATTTATTTATTTCACCAGGTAGTCCAAGTTGAGTCCAAGTTCTCATTTGCAACTGCGACCTGGCCAAGATAAAGCAAAGTAGTTCGGCACATACAACAACACAGAGTTACACATGGAATAAACAAAACATAGTCAATAATACAGTAGAACAAAATAAAATGTAAATATTATATACAGTGAGTGCAAATTAGGTAAGATAAGGGAGTTAATTAAGGCAATAAATAGGCCATGGTGGCGAAGTAATTACAATATAGCAATTAAAACACTGGAATAGATGTGCAGAAGACGAATGTGCAAATAGAGATACTGGGGTGCAAAGGAGCAAGATAAATAAAAAATGGGGATGAGGTAGGTAGATAGATGGGCTGTTTACAGATAGGCTATGTACAGGTGCAGTGATCTGTGAGCTGCTCTGACAGCTGGTGCTTAAAGCTAGTGAGGGAGATATGAGTCTCCAGCTTCAGAGATTTTTGCAGTTTGTTCCAGTCATTGGCAGTGGAGAACTGGAAGGAAAGACGGCCAAAGGAGGAATTGGCTTTGGGGGTGACCAGTGAGATATACGTGCTGGAGCGCGTGCTACGAGTGGGCGCAGCTATGGTGACCAGTGAGCTGAGATAGGTGGGGCTTTACCTAGCAAAGACTTGTAGATAACCTGTAGCCAGTGGGTTTGGCGACGAGTATGAAGCGAGGACCAACCAACGAGAGCGTACAGGTCGCAATGGTGGGTACTGTATGGGGCTTTGGTGACAAAACGGATGACCCTGTAATAGACTGCATCCAGTTTGTTGAGTAGAGTGTTGGAGGCAATTGTATGGATGACATCACCCGAAGTCGAGGATCGGTAGGATAGTCAGTTTTTTGCAGCATGAGTGAAGGATGCTTTGTTGCGATATAGGAAGCCAATTCTAGATTGAACTTTGGATTGGAGATGTTTAATGTGAGTCTGGAAGGAGAGTTTACAGTCTAACCAGACACCTAGGTATTTGTAGTTGTCCACGTATTCTAAGTCAGAGCCGTCTAGAGTAGTGATGCTGGATGGGCGAGCAGGTGCGGGCAGTGATCGGTTGAATAGCATGCAGTTAGTTTTACTTGCGTTTCAGAGCAGTTGGAGTTTCTCTGAAGTCACTCTGAAGTTTCTAAAACTGTTTGAATTATGTCTGTGAGTATAACAGAACTCATATGGCAGACAAAAACCTGAGAAGAAATCCAAACAGGAAGGGAGAACTCAACATAGAAAACAGTGCCATTGGATGTCCACCTTAGATATGGATGAAAATGCACTTCCTAGGGCTTCCACAACATGTCACCGTCTTTAGATTCTGGTTGTATGATTCTACTATGAAGGAGGGGCTCATAATAGCTCTTTGGGTGGGTGGTCTGGTAGAAAGCCTCGGTCTCATTATGCGCGATCACGAGAGAGTGTCCTACCGTTCCTATGCTTTTCTTCAGACAATGAAATTCTCCGGTTGGAACCTTATTGCTGATTAATGTTTAACTTCTTGGATATAGGGGGCGCTATTTAAATTTTTGGATGAAAAACGTTCCCGTTTTAAACAAGATATTTTGTCACGAAAAGATGCTCGACTATGCATATAATTGACGGCTTTGGAAAGAAAACACTCTGACGTTTCCAAAACTGCAAAGATATTGTCTGTGAGTGCCACAGAACTGATGTTACAGCAAAACCCAGATAAAAATCCAATCAGGAAGTGCCGCATTTTTTTAAACCACCTCATGGCAATGACTCCTTATATGGCTGTGAAGGAGCTAGGAGTCAGTTTACGTTTTCCACGTTTTCCCCAAGGTGTCTGCAGCATTGTGACGTATTTGTAGGCATATCATTGGAAGATTGACCATAAGAGACTACATCTACCAGGTGGTCGCTTGGTGTCCTCCGTCGCAATTATTGCGTAATCTCCAGCTGCAGTATTTTTCAGTTTTCTTCTGATGAGAAGGCAACTGCCACCACTGATAGATTATCGAATAGATATGTGAAAACACCTTGAGGATTGATTCTAAACAACGTTTGCCATGTTTCTGTCGATATTATGGAGCTAATTTGGAAAAAGTTTGGCGTTGTAAGTGACTGCACTTTCCGGTGTTTTTGAACAAAACGGAGCTATTTCGTCTACACAAATAATCTTTTTGGAAAAAATGAAAATTTGCTATCTAACTAAGAGTCTCGTCATTGAAAACATCCGAAGTTCTTCAAAGGTAAATTATTTTATTTGAATGCTTTTCTCGTTTTTGTGAAAATGTTGCCTGCTGAATGCTAGGCTTAATGCTATGCTAGGCTATCAATACTCTTACACAAATGCTTGTGTAGCTTTGGTTGAAAAGCATATTTTGAAAATCTGAGATGACAGTGTTGTTAACAAAAGGCTAAGCTTGTGTTTGAATATATTTATTTCATTTCATTTGCGATTTTCATGAATAGGAAACGCTGCGTTATGGTAATGAGCTTGAGGCTATGATTACGCTCCCGGATACGGGATTGCTCGAAGCTAGAGGTTAAAACATCCTAAATATGGATTGCATACATCATTTGACTTGTTTCTATGACCTGTAACTGAACTTTTTTGAGTTTTTGTCTGGAGGAATTGCTCGTGCTTTTTGAGGATTGAATGCTGGACTGAACAAGCTAACAACAAGTGACTAAATTATGGGCTTTTTGGAACTTTATGGAACAAATCAGTCATTTATTGTCGAACTGGGATTCCTGGAACTGCCTTCTGATGAAGATATTCAAGGGTAAGTGAATATTTATAGTGTTTTTTGTAGCTTCTGTTGACGCCAAAATGGCGGCTATTTCTTTGGGTTCTGAGCTCCGTTCTCAGATTATTCGTTTTCCGTAAAGTTTTTTTTAAAATCTGACACAGCGGTTGCATAGAGGATACATTTATCTTTAATTCTGTGAATAACACTTGCATCTTTTATCAGTGTTTATTGTGAGTATTTCTGCAAAATCACCGGATGTTTTGGAATCAAAACATTACTGCACGTAACGTGCCAACGTAAACTGAGATTTTATATATATATATATATATATATATATATATATATATATATATATATATATATATATATATATATATATGCACATTATCGAACAAAACACACATGTATAACATGATGTCCTATGAGTGTCATCTGATGGAGATAATCAAAGGTTAGTGATTCATTTTATCTCTATTTATGCTTTTGTGACTGAAATATTGCTCTGTGTGTTTTTGAATTTGGTGGTCATCTAACATAAATATATGTTGTGTTTTCGCTGTAAAACATTTTCAAAATCAGACAGGATGGGTAGAAAGTTAAATATTTCTAAAGAATATTTATTTCAGCTGAATGGGAGGGCGTGTTATCCTAGACCCAACAGGTTTTAAAAAGCATTTCTCTTCGGCTGGCCATGCTTTCCACCTGGCTACCTCTATCCCTGTTAAGCATGTCCCAGTTTAGATCACCTAGTAGCACGAGCTCAGAAGATAGATGGGGGGCAATCAATTCACATATGGTATCGAGGGAACAGCTGGGGGCAGAAGGAGGTCTATAGCAAGCTGCAACAGTGAGATACTTGTTTCTAGAAAGGTCAATTTTTAGAAGTAGAAGCTTGAATTGTTTGGGTACAGACTTAGATAGCCTGCAGAGTTCTGTATTACTATCTTTGCACTAGATTTGAACACCGCCCCCTTTGGCAGTTCTATCTTGGCGGAAAACGTTATAGATAGTGATGGAGATTTCAGGGTTTTTGGTGGTTTTCCTAAGCCAGGATTCAGACGCGGCTAAGACATCCGGGTTAGCAGAGTGTGCTAAAGCAGTGAGTAAGACGAACTTAGGGAGGAGGCTTCTAATGTTAACATGCATGGAACCAAGGCTTTTACCATTACAGAAGTTAACAAATGAGCGCGCCTGGGGAGTGGGAGTGGAGCTATACACTGCAGGACCTGGATTAACCGCCACATCACCAGAGGAACAGAGGAGAAGTAGGAAAACGGTAAGGCTAAATGCTATAAGAACTGACCGTCGAGCACGTTCGGAACAGAGAGTAAAAGGAGCAGGTTTCTGGGCACGATAGCATAGTTTTAAGGCATAGTGTACAGACAAAGGTAAGGTAGGATGTGAGCACATTGGAGGTAAACCTAGGCATTGAGTAATGATGAGAGAGATCTGGTCTCTAGAGATGTTTAAACAAGGTGATGCCATCGCATGTGTAGGAGGTGGGACAACATGGTTGGTTAAGGCATATTGAGCAGGGCTAGAGGCTCTACAGTGAAATAAGACAGTAACTAACCAGGACAGTAATGGACGAGGCATATTGATATTAGAGAGAGGCATGCGTAGCCAAGTGAACATATGGGTCCAGTGATTGGTTGGGCTGACTGGGGACACGGCGATTCAGACAGTTAGCAGGCCGATGCTAACATGCTAACAGTTAGTAGGCCGGGGCTAAACAAGCTAGCAGTTAGCAGACCGGGTTAGCAAGAAGCAGTTAGCAGGGTCTAGCAGTTAGCAGACCGGGGCAGGCAAGCTAGCAGTTAGTAGACCGGGGCTAGCAAGTTAGCCTTTGGGGGACGTCGCAATGGGGGTAAGTCTGTTTTTGCCTCTTCGTGCGGTGACGTTGATAGACCAGTCGTGGAGTTAGTAGGGTTCCAAGTCGCTCTAGGTAGCTAGCAGGCTTAGCAGGTTAGCAGAATGGGATCGGTGGGGTTCCGTGCCCCGTACCGGCAGTAGAAGGGTTCCGGATATTGTAGCCCAGGAGTGAGCCAGGAGATGGGTCTAGCATGGGCTAGCCACAGGATAGTTGGTGCTAGCCCTGGGACGGAAACTTTAGCCAGGAGTAGTCAACCTGGGTTGTGGTTAGCTAGCTGTGGTGATCCAGATGAAAAGGTTCAGAGTTTGTGGTAGGAATTTGAGGATGTGGAGAGAAAAACAGGTCCGGTATGCTCTGGTTTGAAGCACGTTGTACGAACTGGCGAGAGCTTTCCGAGCTTACGGTTAGCTGATGACCGCTAGCAGTGGTTAACTGATTGATAGCTGGTAGCTAGCTAGCTTCAGTTGAGGTATTCCAGTTTGGAGGTAAATAGAAATACTTTAGTAAAAAATAGAGATCCACACCACATTGGGTGAGGCGGATTGCAGGAGAGTATTTTGAAGTTGAAGTTTAGGAAAAATATTAAAAAGAACGCGAAGAAAAAGATATATACACATGGGACGAGACAAGACAAAGACAAAGATGCCTGACTGCTACGCCATCTTGGATATTTTAAATGTGTTTAAATATGTATGATGTGAGAATGTACGTACGTATGTGATCCCTTTAATGGAAGATGATGCCAAAGAAAAATGTCCATGCTGGATGGACAATAATGTTTTATTAAATTCTATTCTAAACCAGCTGCCATTCCCCAACACACCAGCTAAAGAACATTCTGGAATCTGCCTGAAACATTCAACACATCCATATTCAGTTAGACTGATGTAAAAAAATATACATTATATAAATTATATAAATAATTATGTCTGAATCATCCTCTCATCACTCATCACTATGTTGGGGGAGAGAAAAAAACACCCCAAATAGTGTCAAGTTGTGAAGTTTCCCTTTAATAAATACACTGAGGATACTAAACATTATGAACACCTTTCCCCAACCCCTTTTGCCCGCAGAACAGCCTCAATTCATCTGGGCATGGGCTCTATTAGGTGTCCAAAGCCTTCCATAGGGATGCTGGCCCAGATTGACTCCAATGCTTCCGACAGTTGTGTCATGTTGGCTGGATGTCCTTTGGGTGGTGGACCATTCTTGACACACACGGGAGTGTAAAAACCTCCAGCAGTGTTTCAGTTCTTGACACAAACCTGGCACCTACTGCCATACCCCGTTCAAAGGCAATTCAATATTTTATCTTGCCCATTCTCCCTCTGAATGGCACACATACACAATCCATTTCTAAATTGTCTCAAGGCTAAAAAAATCCTTGTTTAACCTGTCGTCTCCTCTTTATCTACACTGATTGAAGTGGAATTAACAAGTGACATCAAGAAGGGATCATAGCGTTAACCTATTCAGTCTATTTCATGGAAAGAGCAGGGGTTCTTAATGTTTTGTATATTGTGCTTAACCACCAGAAACACATCTTTATTTTTGGCTTTGGGACTTTTGGGGGAATGAGGAGCTTATTAAGGCAACACTTAAGAGTGTATTGTTGCATCCGTATGTCAATCTAAGTAGCATAATAAAAATATCCCCATCAAAATCCGTCAGTTTAAACTAAAAATACTGTTTCTGCTGCACATCTGCCTATGTCAGCCTTCCTAATCTGCGGTGGGAGGTGGCCGAGTTACAGTACAGTAGTGTTTGTCAGACTCTCGCCAATACGATTGTGTTCTCCGTTTTGCTCAACATTCCCCACAAGTGTCATGGGACTGTCTGAAGGTAACCTGGTACCGGTTTAAAAAATGAATGAAAGTATGGAGGTAGTTTTGTGGCAACAAAAAATTTGGTAAAATCTGTGTCCAGAAAACTGATACATTTCCTTTATATCTCTGGATACAGTGCATTCGGAAAGTGTTCAGACCCCTTGACTTTTTCCACATTTTGTTACGTTACCACCTTATTCTAAAATTGATTTAAAAAAAAAATCTTTATCAATCCACACACAATAACCCATAATGACAAAGCAAACATTTATTTAAAAAATCTAATTAAAAAACATTTACATAACTATTCAGACACTTTACTCGGAACTTTGTTGAAGCACCTTTGGCAGTGATTACAGCCTTGAGTCTTTTTGGGTATGACGCTACAAGCTTGGCACACCTGTATTTGGGGAGTTTCTCCCATTCCTCTCTGCAGATCCTTTCAAGCTCTATCAGCTTGGATGGGGAGTGTCACTGCACAGCTATGTTCAGGTCTCTCCAGAGATGTTTGATCGGGTTCAAGTCCAGGCTCTGGCTGGGCCACTCAAGGACATTCAGAGATTTGTCCCGAAGTCATTCCTGCATTGTCTTGGCTGTGTGCTTAGGGTTATTGTCATGTTGGAAGGTAAACCTTTGCCCCAGTCTGTGGTCCTGAGCAGTCTGGAGCAGGTTTTCAACAAGAATCTATTTTTCTACGTTCATCTTTCCCTCAATCTTGACTAATCGCGGCAGGTAGCCTAGTGGTTAGAGCGTTGGAAATAAGAATTTGTTCTTAACTGACTTTCCTAGTTAAATAAAGGTCAAAAAATAAATGTAAAAAGTCTCCCAATCCCTGCTGCTGAAAAACATTCCCACAGCATGATGCAGCCACCACCATGCCTCACCGTAGGGATGGTGCCTGGTTTCCTCCAGATGTGATGTTTGGCATTCAGGCCAAAGAGTTCAATCTTGGTTTCATCAGACCAGAGTATCTTGTTTTTCATGGTCTGAGAGTCCTTTAGGTGACTTTTGGCAAACTCCAAGCGGGCTGTCATGTGCCTTTTACTGAGGAGCGGCTTCCATCTGACCACTCTACTATAGCCTGATTGGTGGAGTGCTGCAGAGATGGTTGTCCTTCTGGAAGGTTCTCCCATCTCCACAGGGGAACTCTGGAGCTCTGTCAGAGTGACCATTGGGTTCTTGGTCACCTCCCTGACCCGATTTCTTAGTTTGGCTAAGTGGCCAGCTCTAAGAAGAGTCTTGGTGGTTCCAAACTTCTTCCATTTAAGAATGATGGAGGTCACTGTGTTTCTTGGTGACCTTCAATGCTGCAGAAATGTTGTGGTACTCTTCCCCAGATTTGTTCCTCGACACAATCCTGTCTTGGAGCTCTACAGACGATTCCTTCGACCTCATTGCTTGGTTTTTGCTCTGACATGCACTGTCAACTGTCGGACAGGTGTGTGCCTTTCCAAATCATGTCCAATCATTTGAATTTACCACAGGTGGACTCCAGTCAAGATGTAGAAACATCTCAAGTATGATCAATGGAAACAGGGTGCACCTGAGCTCAATTTCGAGTCTCAAAGCAAAGGGTTTGAATATTTATGTAAGCAAGGTATTTCTGTTTTTTGTTTTTAATACAATTGCAAACATTTCTAAAAACCTGTTCACTTTGTCATTATGGGATATTGTGTGTAGATTGATGAGGAAAATGTGATTCAACAAAGTACTGAGTAAAGGGTCTGAATACTTATGTAAATGTGATATTTCAGTTTTTTATTTGAAATACATTTTTGCTTTGTCATTATGGGGTACTGTGTTTAGATTGGTGGGGAAATTAAACCATTCAATACATTCTAGAATAAGGCTGTAACTTAACAAAATGTGGAAAAAGTCAAGGAGTCTGAATACTTTCCAAGTATTCTGTATAGGACACACACCTTAAAACCTTATTCCATATGATTTATTTTTACTGTCTGTTTTGCCATTTATGAATGTGTTATTCAATGCGTTTCAATGGGTTATAGTAGAAGGCCTAATTCAATATTTTATCAAACAATTAAAAAATATTTTTGGGGGATACCTACAGGGGTCCTAAAATTCTAAATCAAACAGCTAAATGATCCATGGTATGACCATCCTAAAACAATTCCATGTGTTAGCTTAGTAGAATCTCCAATAGCTGAGGATCTTATTTATTAAACCATTAGCCTACAATTTCCACGCTCCCGCGGGAAATGTTTAAGCTAGAGCTGCGTATCCACCACATCCGCCAATATCGCCCTTCCACATCTTCCTCTACCAGCCTGGATTCAAACCAGGGTTTCTGTAGTGACACCTCTAGCACTGAGATACAGTGCCTTAGACCGCTGTGCCACTCAGAAGCCTACACCGACAGTGTGGTGAAGTGTGGTGAAAAAGGCGCAACAGCTCCTCTTCAACCTCAAGAGGCTAAAGACATTTGGCTTGTCACCTAAAACCCTCACAAACTTTTACAGATGCACAATCGAGAGAATCCTGTCAGGGTGTATCACCGTTTGGTACGGCAACTGCACCGCCCGCAAACGCAGGGCTCTCCAGAAGGGTGGTGTGGTCTGCCCAACACATCACCGGGAGGCAAACTACCTGCCCTCCAGGACACCTACAGCACCCCATGTCACAGGAAGGCCAAAAAGATCATCAAGGACATCAACCACCCGAGCCACTGCCTGTTCAAAACGCTATCATCCAGAAGTCAAGGTCAGTACAGGTGCATCAAAGCTGGGACCGAGAGACTGAAAAACAGCTTCTGTCTCAAGGCCATCAGACTGTTAAATAGCTATCACAAGAACATTAAATGGAACACTAGTCACTTTAATAATGTCTACATATCTTGCATCTCATATGTGTATACTGTATCTCCACAGGGTGGTAAACTCAATTGATTGGACATGATTTGGAAAGGCACACACCTGTATAACATTCTACTGTATCTTATTCTATGCCACTATGACATTGCTCGTCCATATATTTTATATTCTTAATTCCATTCCTTTACTAGATTTGTGTGTATTTGGGTATATGTTGTGTAATTGTTAGATATTACTTGTTAGATATTACTGCAGTGTCGGAGCGGTGTGACCCAATACATTTGGATTGGATTTGAAAGGTGGCAAAGCTCGATCGTGTTTGTCGGACCATGAGACATCCCAAACATTCATCTTCTTACAAAAATGTCTGTAGCGTCCGAACGGTTTGGCCTAGAATTATGATGAATTAGTCTGTTAAAAGATGAGACTCTCACCAACACGATGGTGTTCGCCAGTTTAAAAATATAAATGGAAGTATATATGGAGATATATGGAGAGTTTAGTTCCTAAATAAGGGATAAGGGATAAATGAAAAATAATAAAATTGAGTTTCCTGATCATTCTTATATCTCTCAGATATAGAACACTTCAGAACAAACTTCCTCTAGATTCTCTACCGGATTTTTATTTTACCTTTTATTTAACCAGGCAAGTCAGTTAAGAACAAATTCTTATTTTCAATGACGGCCTGGGAACAGTGGGTTAACTGCCTGTTCAGGGGCAGAACGACAGATTTGTACCTTGTCAGTTCAGGGGTTTGAACTCGTAACCTTCCGGTTACTAGTCCAGCGCTCTAACCACTAGGCTACCCTGCCGGATTGTCTGTTGTTCCATGTGATGCCAAATCCAATCATTTTTTTCATATTTTTTTGATACCTATTAAAATTAAAAATCAAATAGCTAAATGATCCAGCTGACACATGCACAAACACGCGAACACACACACACACACACACACAAACAAACAAACACACACACACACAAACAAACAAACAAACAAACACACACACACACACACACACACACACACACACACATAAACACACACACAAAGAAACACAAACACAAACAAACACACACACACACAAACACACAAACAAACGCACACACACAAACAAACACACACACAAACAAACACACACACACACAAACAAACACACACACACACACACAACTCGACCCCTGGAGTCTGCAGGCAAGGAGTGTCTTTGCTAAGCTGGGGCAGATAGGGATTCTGTAAGATTTCACATACCACATTTTCATTCCCACCAACTTTAACTACACAATAGGTGGGTCTTTCCACAAAAGTGGATATTTTTTAAATATTTTAAGTAGAAATTGTGCACCAATATTGAAGATGAAAAGCCTTTTATATTAAATGAAGTGTTCCTTAATTTAAACCACATGGATAATAAAATGTATTTTATATGAATAAAGGCTTGATAAAGTTTTTGAAAAATCTGCATTTTGACATGTCCCTCCATCAACCCTGTGTCACTTCTATAAGAAGATTTTAACCCACATTTTAACCCAATCCCCAAATGTTTCCAAGGTTCACCATCATTGTAAAGTTATTTTGTTGCTTTGGCAAAGTAATTTCTGAAGATTATGATTTATTTATTGTGATTAGTGAATAATTAACATTTACGGGTTAAGGTCAAACCTGTTACATGGTGAAACTATTCCTTTTTATTTGATCAAAAGAAGCATTGAACATCTAAAAGTAAAATCACAGAGTAGAAGCAGGTGAGCTTTATTTGGCACTTAATAGGCACTTACTATAGTCATTTCTTTATTTAACCTTTTGTTATGAAATGTTTTGTTTTTTTATGAAGTCAAACATGTGCTCTTTAAGACAGAATGTTTAAAATCTTCTTCTTTATCTTTTTTTTTTTTACCAACCAAGGTAGACTTCTCAAAAGGCACCAAATTGGTGGAACGACCCAGGTGGTTTGTCGTTGCTGTCGGTGAGTTGTGATGAGGGGCATAAATATCCATGCATGGTGCCAACTTCTCTTTTTGGTCTTTGGCTGGAGAATAGAGACATGCATACATGTACTGTGTATGTGTGTGTGTGTGTGTGTGTGTATGTGAATCGCTGCTATTCTAGTGTGGCTGGGGAATAATATCTTCTGAGGGATCCTCTCATCTTTATCTGTGTGTTGGAAGCAGTCCACAGTTGTTATGGAGACCTGTCTGTCCCCAAAGGAAACTCCTGCCTGACAGACACATAACTACAGCGGAGGACAGGAAGGGATGGGGGAGTGTTTGTTGGTAAAAAGTTGGTTGTCTACAGCCAGTTATTTCTCTCTCTCTCGCCCTCTACCTCCCCACACCATGCCAAATTTACGTCATCGCTTTCTGTTCAATCCCTTCCTCCATTGTTTCACCAGCTTTGAATAAACTAAAGGGCAGATTCTTTAGGGAGGCACACATACACACACACTGACAGACCCTTCAAAGTTAAGCCCCTCTCTAAATATATCCCCCTGGTAGAGATAAGACAAACAGTGTGGATTTGAGGCTGGTTTTCAGCCAATGATAGGCAGCCATGTGAGCCAAGCGAAGATAATGTGAGGTTTACAATAATTGATGAGAGAGAGAGAGAGAGAGAGAGAGAGACAGAGAGACACTGCCCACAAAATGAAGTGGAAACTGAGCTGCACTTCCTAACCTCCTGTCCAACGTATGACCATATTAGTATATATACATAACATGACATTTTAAATGTTTCTATTCGTTTGAACTTCTATGAGTGTAATGTTTACTGTTTATTTTGGATTGTCTATTTCACAGTTTTCTATGATCTATTTCACTTGCTTTGGCAATGTAAACATACAGTACAGGTCAAAAGTTTGGACACACCTACTCATTCAAGGGTTTTTCTTTATTTTTAATATTTTCTATAATGTAAAATAATAGTGAAGACATAAAAACTATGAAAGGACACATATGGAATCATGTACTAACCCAAAAAGAGTTAAACAAATCTAAATATATTTTAGATTTTAGGTTCTTCTAAGTAGCCACCTTTTGCCTTGATGACAGCTTTGCACATTCTTGGCATTTCCTCAACCAGCTTCACCTGGAATGCTTTTCCAACAGTCTTGAAGGAGTTACCACATATGCTGAGCACTTGTTGGCTACTTTTCCTTCACTCTAAAAAACTGTTGAGAAGCCTTTTGTCCTAGACTTGGCACTCCGGTACCGCTTACCGTGCAGAAGTAGAGAGAACAGTCTATGACTAGGGTGGCTTGGGTCTTTGACAATTTTTAGGGCCTTCCTCTGACACCACCTGGTGTAGAGGTCCTGGATGGCAGGCAGCTTCGCCCCAGTGATGTACTGGGCCGTACGCACTTGCCGTACCAGCAATTGCCGTACCAGGCAGTGATGCAACCGGTCATGATGCTCTCGATGTTGCAGCTGTAGAACCTTTTGAGGATCTCAGGACCCATTCCAAATCTTTTTAGTTTCTTGAGGGGGAATAGGCTTTGTCGTGTCCTCTACACGACTGTCATGGTGTGTTTGGACCATTCTAGTTTGTTGGTGATGTGGACATCATTGTCTATGATCTAAGACCAGTCATTGTCTATGATCGAAGACCAGTCATTGTCTATGATCGAAGACCAGTCATTGTCTATGATCGAAGACCAGTCATTGTCTATGATCTAATACCAGTCATTGTCTATGATCTAAGACCAGTCATTGTCTATGATCTAAGACCAGACATTGTCTATGATCTAAGACCAGTCATTGTCTATGATCTAAGACCAGTCATTGTCTATGATCTAAGACCAGTCATTGTCTATGATCTAAGACCAGTCATTGTCTATGATCTAAGACCAGTCATTGTCTATGATCTAAGACCACACATTGTCTATGATCTAAGACCAGTCATTGTCTAATGATTACATTAATTGTCCAGGACTTTATTGTCCAGGACACCCACAAAAACCTATTTTGCCAATTGGACTGGACCACTTTGTTACAAAGAACGCTACTAATCCCTCACGCCTGTTCTATTCTATGGTTGTTCTTTAAAAGTGCCTTCCTCACCATCTTAAAAAAGCATGCTCCGTTCAAATTTTTTTTAACCAGGACTTGACTTCACTCCTGACTTGACTGTCCTTGACCAGCACAAAAACATCCTGTAGCGTACTTCATTAGCATCGAATAACCCCAGTAATATGCAACTTTCGGGGAAGTCAGGAACAAATATAAACAGGCAGTTAGGAAAGCTAAGGCTAGCTTTTCAAACAGAAATGTGCATCCTATAGCACAATCTCAAAAAAGTTCTGGGACACTGTAAAGTCCATGGAGAATAAGAGCACCTCCTCCCAACTGCCTGCTGCACTGAGGCTAGGAAACACTGTCACCACCGATAAATCCACTATAATTGAGAATTTCAAGAAGTATTTTTCTACGGCTGGCCATGCTTTTCACCTGGCTAAACCTACCCCAGTCAATTGCCCTGCACCCCCCACAGCAACTCACCATGTCACGACTTCCGCCGACGTCGGTCCCTCTCCTTGTTTGGGTGGCGTTCGGCGGTCGACGTCACCGGCCTTCTAGCCATCACCGATCACCGATCCACTTTTCATTTTCCATTTGTTTTGCCTTTGTTTCCTACACACCTGGTTTCAATTCCCCCCATTACATGTTCATTATTTAACCCTCTGGTTTCCCCCATGTTTGTGTGCGTGTTTGTTTTATTGTTAGGCTGTATTATGACGGCTGGTATTATTGTCACTGGGTTTTGTTGTTACGCCCGTTTGTTTTCCAGCACCATAGTATTGTGTTTGTACTGGTGTTTTCTTGAATTAAATACCTCCACGCATCTCAGCTCTCCTGCGCCTGACTCCTTTCACCAGTTACCCACAGCCTTGACAGCCTAAGCCTCCCCATTTCTCCTTCACCCAAATCCAGATAGCTGATGTTCTGAAAGAGCTGCAACATCCGGACCCCTACAAATCAGCCGGGCTAGACAATCTGGACCCTCTCTTTCTAAAATGATCTGCCGAAAAATGTTGCAACCCCTATTACTAGCCTGTTCAAACTCTCTTTCGTACCGTCTGAGATTCCAAAAATTGGAAAGCTGCCGTGATCATCTCCCTCTTCAAAGGGGAGACACTCTAGACCCGAACTGCTACAGACCTATATCTATCCTACCCTGCCTTTCGAAGGTCTTCGAACGCCAAGTTAACAAATAGATTACCAACCATTTTGAATCCCATCATTCCTTCTCCGCTATGCAATCTGGTTTCAGAGCTGGTCATGGGTGCACCTCAGCCATGCTCAAGGTCCTAAAAGATATCATAACCACCATCGACAAGAGACATTACTGTGCAGGCGTAGTCATCGACCTGGCCAAGGCTTTCGACTCACCAAATTCTTATCAGCAGACTCAGCAGCCTTGGTTTCTCAAATGACTGCCTCACCTGGTTCACCAACTACTTCTCTGATTGAGTTCAGTGTGTCAAAATGGAGGGCCTGTTGTCCGGACCTCTGGCAGTCTCTATGGGGGTGCCACAGGGTTCAATTCTCGGGCCGACTCTCTTCTCTGTGTACATCAATGATGTCGCTCTTGCTGCGGGTGATTCTCTGATACACCTCTATGCAGACAACACCATTCTATATACTTCTGGCCCTTCGTTGGACACTGTGTTAACGAACCTCCAGACGAGCTTCAATGCCATACAACTCTCCTTCCGTGGCCTCAAACTGCTCTTAAATGCAAGTAAAACTAAGTGCATGCTCTTCAGCCGATCTCTGCCCGCACCTTCCTGCCCATCCAGCATCACTACTCTGGACGGCTCTGACTTAGAATATGCGGACAACTAAAAATACCTAGGTGTCTGGTGAGACTGTAAACTCTCCTTCCAGACTCACATTAAGCATCTCCAATCCAAAATTAAATCAAGAATCGGCTTCCTATTTAGCAACAAAACATCCTTCACTCATGCTGCCAAACATACCCTCGTAAAACTGACCATCCTAGTGATCCTTGACTTCAGCGATGTCATTTACAAAATAGCCTCCAACACTCTACTCAACTACCCACCGCTGCAAACTGTACGCTCACGTTGGCTGGCCTCTCGCTTCATACTTGTCGCCAAACCCACTGGCTCCGGGTCATCTATAAGTCTTTGCTAGGTAAAGCCCCACCTTATCTCAGCTCACTGGCCACCATAGCAGCACCCACCCACAGCACGCGCTCCAGCAGGTATATCTCACTGGTCACCCCCAAAGCCAATTCCTCTTTTGGCCAACTCTCCTTCCAGTTCTCTGCTGCCAATGACTGGTACGAACGGCAAAATTCACTGAAGCTGGAGACTCATATCTCCCTCACTAGCTTTAAGCACCAGCTGTCAGAGCAGCTCACAGATCACTGCAGCTGTACATAGCCCATCTGTAAACAGCCCATCCAGCTACCTCATCCCCATACTGTATTTATTTATTTATCTTACTCCTTTGCACCCCAGTATCTGTACTTACACATTGATCTTCTGCACATCTATCACTCCAGTGTTTAATTGCTATATTGTATAGATGGCAGCATTCGCCTAAAACTGAGGGTGCGCACCACTATGTGTATGAATATGAATATGAATATGGAATAATATAAACAGTGTAGTTATTCCCTCCGTAAGTCAATCAAACAGGCAAAACGTTAGTATAGAGACAAAGTGGAGTTGCAAGTCATCGGCTCAGACTTCGAGACATATGTGGCAGGTTCTACAGACAATCACGGACTACGAAGGGAAAACCAGCCACGTCGAGGACACCGACATCTTGCTTCTGGACAAACTAATCACCACCTTCGCCCGCTTTGAGGATATCACAGTGCCACCGATGTCGCCCGCTACCAAGGACTGTGGGCTCTCCTTCTCCGTGGCTGACGTGAGTCAGACATTGAAAGCGTGTTAACCCTCGCAAGGCAGCCGGCCCAGGAGACATCCCTAGCCGTGTCCTCAGAGCATGCGTAGACTGGAGTGTTTACGGACATATTCAATCTCTCTCTAACCCAGTCTGCTGTCCCCATATGCTTCAAGATGTCCATCATTGTTCCTGTACACAAGAAATCAAAGGTAACTTAACTAAATTACTTTCGTCCCGTAGCACTCACTTTTGTCATGATGAAGTGCTTTGAGAGACTAGTCAATGATCATATCACCTTTACCTTACCTGTCACCCTAGACCCACCATTTGTTTGACGCCCCGATAGATCCACACTGCACACTGCCCTATCCCATCTGGACAAGAGGAATACCTACAGTTGAAGTCAGAAGTTTACATATAGGTAAGCCAAATACATTTAAACTCAGTTTTTCACAATTCCATACATTTAATCTTAATATGTAAAAATTCCCTGTATTCAGTCAGTTAGGCTCACCACTTTATTTTAAGAATGTGAAATTTACTGTGCCTGCAGTGTGTTCATTAGAATAAATTTACTGTGCCTGCAGTGTGTTCATTAGAATGAATTTACTGTGCCTGTAGTGTGTTCATTAGTCAAAGGCACGTTCCTGCTACAGTGAAACATAGTTCACCAGACTAGTTCACCAGACTAGTTCATCAGACTAGTTCACCAGACTAGTTCATCAGACTAGTTCACCAGACTAGTTCACCAGACTAGTTCACCCGACTAGTTCACCAGACTAGTTCATCAGACTAGTTCACCAGACTAGTTCACCAGACTAGTTCACCAGACTAGTTCATCAGACTAGTTCACCAGACTAGTTCACCAGACTAGTTCACCAGACTAGTTCACCAGACTAGTTCACCACACTAGTTCACCAGCAAACTGGCCATCTGAGTTTCACCACGGTCCAAATAAATGGATGTACACACTGGTGGATAGAAACACACACTGGTGGATAGAAACACACACTGGTGGATAGAAACACACACTGGTGGATAGAAACACACACTGGTGGATGGAAACACACACTGGTGTGTGATGGTGAGAGAACGATCCCCACATAGATGGATAGACACACACACGAACACACACACCTGGATTGGTCTGACTACACATGTTTCTGGAGGCGTGTTTGACACTTCAAACACACCTCCTCTCCTCCTACTCCTCTCCAAACAATTCAAGAACAGTCTTTTCACACCAGCAGAACACCCACAATGAGCATGAGGTGTTTCTCAGCTGGTATCATTGGCTTCGACTGAAGTGAGATGTCTGGATGGAAGTGTGCATTACTTACTCTGTTTCTTTCTCTCTGTCCCTCTCTCTATCCATCAATCTGTCTCTCTCTATCCATCAATCTTTCTCTCTCTCTATCCAGCAATCTGTCTCTCTTCTCTACCGGTGTCCCATTGTAGCAGTCATCATTGCCACTCAGCATGAGGCCATAACCCCAGTACTAACCCTGCACACATACACACCCACACTCACACTGACACACACACACCGCGAAAGCCATATCCCGAGGCTACATCATTCAGGCACAGCAGACCTCACCTCATAAATCCTCTCCCCCCCCCCACACACACACATAAATATTGATTTATTCTTAATTTCATTCCTTTACTTTAGATATGTGTGTATTGTTGTGAAATTGTTAGATTATTGCTTGTTAGAATTAACTGCATTGTTGGAGCGAGAAACAGAGGCATTTCTCTATAACCGCAATAACATCTGTTAAACACATATCTGTGACCAATAAAATGTGATTTTGTTTGATATTTTGATACTCTCACATAAACTGCCTTCACACAACAACCTAAGAAAATGTCATTTTGTTTCTGTCTGTCTCCTCTCTGTGTCTTCCTTATCAGCGTACACACACACACACACACACACACACACACACACACACACACACACACACACACACACACACACACACACACACACACACACACACACACACACACACACACACATCGTTCTATGAGCCAGGGGGTGTAATTATGTGGACTGATTTGACATCATAACACTGACAGTAACAATGTTCTTACGGCTATTATGAATAAGATATTTGGCAATACAAGCAGCCACGGTCACACACACACACACACACACACACACACACACACACACACACACACACACACACACACACACACACACACACACACACACACACACACACTCACACACACACACACACACACCTCTTCCAGTTCTGTCTGTCTGCGCTGTGGTCACACTCTGATTTATATATCTACCTTCAGCAACACATATGGTGAGTAATGTAATAGCTCCAACAACATTACATAGAGTAGTGTAATAGCTCCAACAACATTACATAGAGTATGGTGAGTAATGTAATAGCTCCAACAACATTACATAGAGTAGTGTAATAGCTCCAACAACATTACATAGAGTATGGTGAGTAATGTAATAGCTCCAACAACATTACATAGAGTATGGTGAGTAATGTAATAGCTTCAACAACATTACATAGAGTATGGTGAGTAATGTAATAGCTCCAACAACATTACATAGAGTAATGTAATAGCTCCAACAACATTACATAGAGTATGGTGAGTAATGTAATAGCTCCAACAACATTACATAGAGTAATGTAATAGCTCCAACAACATCACATAGAGTAATGTAATAGCTCCGACAACATTACATAGAGTATGGTGGGTAATGTAATAGCTCCAACAACATTACATAGAGTAATGTAATAGCTCCAACAACATCACATAGAGTAATGTAATAGCTCCGACAACATTACATAGAGTAATGTAATAGCTCCAACAACATTACATAGAGTAATGTAATAGCTCCAACAACATCACATAGAGTAATGTAATAGCTCCAACAACATTACATAGAGTATGGTGAGTAATGTAATAGCTCCAACAACATTACATAGAGTATGGCGAGTAATGTAATAGCTCCAACAACATTACATAGAGTATGGTGGGTAATGTAATAGCTCCAACAACATTACATAGAGTAATGTAATAGCTCCAACAACATCACATAGAGTAATGTAATAGCTCCAACAACATTACATAGAGTAATGTAATAGCTCCAACAACATTACATAGAGTAATGTAATAGCTCCAACAATATTACATAGAGTATGGTGAGTAATGTAATAGCTCCAACAACATCACATAGAGTATGGTGGGTAATGTAATAGCTCCAACAACATTACATAGAGTAATGTAATAGCTCCAACAACATTACATAGAGTAGTGTAATAGCTCCAACAACATTACATAGAGTAGTGTAATAGCTCCAACAACATTACATAGAGTATGGTGAGTAACGTAATAGCTCCAACAACATTACATAGAGTAGTGTAATAGCTCCAACAACATTACATAGAGTATGGTGAGTAATGTAATAGCCCCAACAACATTACATCGAGTAATGTAATAGCTCCAACAACATTACATAGAGTATGGTGAGTAATGTAATAGCCCCAACAACATTACATAGAGTAATGTAATAGCTCCAACAACATTACATAGAGTAATGTAATAGCTCCAACAACATTACATAGAGTAATGTAATAGCTCCAACAACATTACATAGAGTAATGTAATAGCTCCAACAACATTACATAGAGTAATGTAATAGCTCCAACAACATTACATAGAGTAATGTAATAGCTCCAACAACATTACATAGAGTAATGTAATAGCTCCAACAACATTACATAGAGTAATGTAATAGCTCCAACAACATTACATAGAGTAATGTAATACCTCCAACAACATTACATAGAGTATGGTGAGTAATGTAATAGCTCCGACAACATTACATAGAGTAATGTAATAGCTCCGACAACATTACATAGAGTAATGTAATAGCTCCAACAACATTACATAGAGTAATGTAATAGCTCCAACAACATTACATAGAGTAATGTAATAGCTCCAACAACATTACATAGAGTAATGTAATAGCTCATTACATAGAGTAATGTAAAGCTCCAACAACATTACATAGAGTAATGTAATAGCTCCAACAACATTACATGAGTCCAACAAATGTAATAGCTCCAACAACATTACATAGAGTGATGTAATAGCTCCAACAACATTACATAGAGTAATGTAATAGCTCCAACAACATTACATAGAGTATGGTGAGTAATGTAATAGCTCCAACAACATTACGTAGAGTATGGTGAGTAATGTAATAGCTCCAACAACATTACATAGATAATGTAATAGCTCCAACAACATTACATAGATAATGTAATAGCTCCAACAACATTACATAGAGTATGGTGAGTAATGTAATAGCTCCAACAACATTACATAGAGTGGTGTAATAGCTCCAACAACATTACATAGAGCATGGTGAGTAATGTAATAGCTCCAACAACATTACATAGAGTAGTGTAATAGCTCCAACAACATTACATAGAGTATGGTGAGTAATGTAATAGCTCCAACAACATTACATAGAATAATGTAATAGCTCCAACAACATTACATAGAGTATGGTGAGTAATGTAATAGCTCCAACAACATTACATAGAGTAATGTAATAGCTCCAACAACATTACATAGAGTAATGTAATAACTCCAACAACATTACATAGAGTAATGTAATAGCTCCAACAACATTACATAGAGTAATGTAATAGCTCCAACAACATTACATAGAGTAATGTAATAGCTCCAACAACATTACATAGAGTAATGTAATAGCTCCAACAACATTACATAGAGTGATGTAATAGCTCCAACAACATTACATAGAGTGATGTAATAGCTCCAACAACATTACATAGAGTGGTGTAATAGCTCCAACAACATTACATAGAGCATGGTGAGTAATGTAATAGCTCCAACAACATTACATAGAGTAGTGTAATAGCTCCAACAACATTACATAGAGTATGGTGAGTAATGTAATAGCTCCAACAACATTACATAGAATAATGTAATAGCTCCAACAACATTACATAGAGTAATGTAATAGCTCCAACAACATTATATAGAGTATGGTGAGTAATGTAATAGCCCCAACAACATTACATAGAGTATGGTGAGTAATGTAATAGCTCCAACAACATTACATAGAGTAATGTAATAGCTCCAACAACATTACATAGAGTAGTGTAATAGCTCCAACAACATTACATAGAGTATGGTGAGTAATGTAATAGCTCCAACAACATTACATAGAGTAATGTAATAGCTCCAACAACATTACATAGCTACATGTATTACTCTATCTATCCATGTCTATGGTTGTACGATAGCACAGTATGTTGAAATGTGTGCTTTTAACCAGAACAGTGCCTGGGCACATACTGAGGCTAGAAATACCACAGTGGAGGCAGGAGATCCCTGATGACTGCGGCTAAATGACTACACAATGAGCTGACACAACCAGGCAGGACCAACGCCTCAACCATCCTCTAATGGCTTTAAAAAATACCTGTATAAATCTACCTATTGATGGAAGGAATGGCATTACTGTTGATATATTTGTCTGTATGGTACATGAGATAAGGCAACCATTACCTAAAGCAATGATGTGCTATAATTATGCGTCATTCAGTTTGCACATTAATTGGTTTCCCGGTAAAATACCTTTTGATGTAAAATATGACATCAGTTATTCTGTCTATGTGTGCAGGAAATAGCAAACTGGAGCCCTAATGCTGTAAACCACAGCATTAACCTACATTCAGTTTGAACATGACAGTCTGCTAATGTACCCCATAAATGCCAGTTATGATGGAATAACTGCCGAGGACACCCAGTGATCGTGAGTATCAAATCCAGAGAAGGTGCACTGATCCTGGGTTGAGAGTGAGAGGAGCCCTGGGTCACCTCCATATCTCTGGTGGTCTTACCTTCAACCCGCCACCATAGACAGGAAGACAGGAATATCCAACAGCTGCTGCTGATCCGACACAGCCAGTAGAGTCTCCTCTTCCTTCTACAATAGCTTTTCAATCCCTCTGTCCCCTATTTCACTTGCTATCCTTCTCTCTGTTTCTCTTTCTCTCTGTCTCTCTCTCTCTCTATCCCTATCTATCTCTGTCTCTCTCTCTCTCTGCCACACTATATATCTCTGTCTCTCTCTTTCTGTCTCTCTCTCTCACACAGACTCGTGCAGACTGATCGTGTGAGCTTTGCTCACCCCCTTTCTCGCTCACTCTTCCCTCCCTCCATCTCTCTGCTCTCCCCTCCTCTCTCTCTCTCTGCTCTCCCTCCCTCCCGCTCACTTCAATGCAATATAATTTCAATTACATTTCAATTTAAGGGCTTTATTGGCATGGGAAAGATAGTTTAACATTGCAAAAGTAAGTGAAGTAGAAAATAAACAGAGTTAAATATTTTTGTTTACTGTAAACATTACACACACAAAAATTGCAAAAGAATAAAGACATTTCAAATGTCATTATGTACAAATACTTAAAGTACAAAAGGGAAAATAAATTAACAGAAATATGGATTGTATTTACAATAGTGGTGTTGGCCTTGTAGCAACAGGTCACAAATCTTGTTGCTGTGTTGGCTCAATGTGGTATTTCTCCCAATATATATAGGAATTTATAAAAATTGGGTTTGTTTGTGTTTCTAATATGGTCATACATTTGGCAGGTTATGAAGTGCAGCTCAGTTTCCAGTTCATTTTGTGGGCAGTGTGCACATAGCCTGTGTTCTCTTGAGAGCCAGGTCTGCCTATGGCAGCCTTTCTCAATAGCAAGGCTATGCTCACTGAGTTTCTACATAGTCAAAGCTTTCCTTAAGTTTGGGTCAGTCACAGTGGTCAGGTATTCTGTCACTGTGTACTCCCTGTTCAGGGACAAATAGCATTCTAGTTTGCGCTGTTTTTTTGATAATTTCTTTCCAATGTGTCTCATGATTTGGTTGGGTCTAATTGTAATGCTGTCCTGGGAATCTGTGGGGTCTGTTTGTGTTTGTGAACAGAGCCCCAGGACCAGCTTGCTTCGGGGGCTCTTCTCCAGGTTCATCTCTCTGTAGGTGATGACATTGTTATGGAAAGTTTGGGAATCACTTTCTTTTAGGTGGTTGTAGAATTTTATGGCTCTTTTCTGGATTTTGATAATTAGCGGTTATCGGCCTAATTTGGTTCTGCATTCATTATTTGGTGTTTTACGTTGTACACAGAGGATATTTTTGCATGCAGAGTCTCAATTTGGTGTTTGTCCCATTTTGTGAATTCTTGGTTGTTGAGCAGACCCCAGACCTCACAATAAAGGGCAATGGGTTCTATAACTGATTCAAGTATTTTATAGCCAGATCCTAATTGGATCCTCTTTCTCTACTCTCCCTTCCTCTCTCTCTCTACTCTCCCGTCCTCTCTCTCTCTCTCTACTCTCCCGCCCTTCCTCTCTCTCTAAGCTCACTCACTCTCTCTCTCTCTTTCTAACCTGCTCTCTGTCATTCTCTCTACCTCTCTTTTGTCTTTCTAATTCTCTCTATCTCTGTCTTTCTCACACTCCCTATTTTAAGGGGGAAACAAAAAGGGAAGGGCTTGGATGCGTTTGATGTGGAACGTGACACAGCAGGCATACATCAGACACACCAGCTGATACACAGACAAGCTCCCGTAAGGCACATGGGTATTCCAGACACGGACTGCTGTGCTCTACTGACGCCATCAGAGGGCCGACCAAAAGCCTGGGACAGTTTTACGAGGTCGGGGTTATAAAACTGTTAGCAGAATTAGTTTATTTAAAAACAACTGGTCCACTGGCCTTCCTGTTCGCGCACGACCAATCACTATAGGACACCAGGGTGTTGGGGTGAGAGAGGGGGGCGGGGTAACTTACCTCTGCTGGATGTGACGGTAGTTGTCAGAGTAAAATGGCATCCTCCTCTCATTCTCCAAACAACTCAAATGTTTTTGTTACCTGCAATTTATTTAACTAGGCAAGTCAGTTAAGAACAAATTCTTATTTACAATGACAGCCTAGGAACAGTGGGTTAACTGCCTTAACTCCTTGTTCAGGGGCAGAACAACATATTTTTACCCTGTCAGATCGGGGATTTGATCTAGAAACCTTTCGGTTACCGGCCCAATGCTCTAACCACTAGGCTACCTGCCGCAATGTTACCAGGTTGTTATCGTTAATGAGAATTCCTTGTGGAGACACAGACAGTTGGTTCATCTATCCTAAACTGTCTCCACAGGGAGACAGACAGCCTAAAGACAGTAAGACAATAGCATCATAAGATTACTGACAGACAATGGATGAGGGACGATACATGAGAAAAGTCATGAGACATTTTGAAGGAGAGACCATCGTTAGTGGGATACAGCAGTAGCCATACCTTCTCCCAAGGCGGACACAGATGCTGCTGATATTACAGTTTCAGGTCTCTTTTCTTAAAGCATTTGTGGAATTTTACACAATTTGAGAAGATCAATATCATATGACCAGAAATATTGGCACCAGTGGTGAGAATGTAATCTGTTAAATAAAATGTGTGGATCCCAGGCAAAAATACAAAGTTTAGAGAGCGAGCAAAAAAGAGAGAGTGTGAGAGAGACAGAGAGAGAGAGAGACAGAGAGACAGAGAGAGACAGAGAGAGAGAGACAGAGAGAGAGAGAGTGTGAGAGAGACAGACAGAGAGAGACAGAGAGAGAGAGAGAGAGAGAGAGAGAGAGAGAGAGAGAGAGAGAGAGAGAGAGAGAGAGAGAGAGAGAGAGAGAGAGAGAGAGAGAGAGAGAGAGAGAGAGAGAGGAATATGTTATCTTCGGATTCCATTGTCGAAGGACACCAAAGATCAAGAGAAAAAACATGTTGTAACAAAGATATTCAACGTGCTTCAAACAATAGGCGCCTGAGGCAATCTAAGAATAACAACCAAGCCGAATCAAAGATGACTGAGTGAGTATTATAATAAAATCTGTGTGTCTAATGACAACATATACCTAGATAGTCATTCATATCACAGACAGACAGCCAGACAGACAGATATCCTGGTATGCAGTCTAAACTCTCTGGGGAAATAAGGAGGCAAGCCTCACAACTATACCCGAAAGATCTTAGCTGACCCTCAAAAGATCTCACCTTCTGTCCCACGCACGCACGCACACACGCACACACACATCCCTTCACCCGTCTCTGACAGGTGCGACTTACAGCTGAGAGAGACAGAGTGGAAAGTTACACCTCACCAACAGGCAGCTTGGAGAGATCCAAGAGACTGTACTTCTGTTTAGAAAAGATGTAAAAAAAAAAAAGATGTTTCACTGGTTTTAAAGGATCGCCTCAGTGATTCTAAGTGGAAAACAGAATACAAATGATTCTCTGGAGGGAAATCTGAGTATCCCTGTTTGGTATAGAACGCCTGTGTTAGCATGAGGTGGTGACAGATTAAATTAGTCTAGGAACTGATGTTACAAAATATAAAATAAAATCAATCAAATCCAATGTTATTGGTCGCGTACACAACCATTTAGGCAGGCTTTATTGCATCTGCAACCAAATGTTCCTATCTATCAGTAAATGTCAACAAGCACAAAATAATCCCCCAAATAATATAATATAATCACATACGTAATAAGATAGCATACTTCAAATTGTTCCTTTTCAGCAAAAAGCAAGTCCCACATGAAGTAAGTCTGAGAGAGTAGTACTGTGGATGACGGAGTGTGTTTGCACATTGTTTACATTTAAAAAAAATGTATTTCACCTTTATTTAACCAGGTAGGCTAGTTGAGAACAAGTTCTCATTTACAATTGCGACCTGGCCAAGATAATGCAAAGCAGTTCGACACATACAACAACACAGAGTTACACATGGAGTAAAACAAACATACAGTCAATAATACAGTAGAAACAAGTCTATATACGATGTGAGCAAATGAGGTGATATAAGGGAGGTAAAGGCAAAAAAAGGCCATGGTGGTAAAGTAAATACAATATAGCGCACAAACACATGCTCTCTCACACACACACACACACACACACACACACACACACACACACACACACACACACACACACACACACACACACACACTGCTACTACTACTGCTACTGCTACTGCTCCTACTGCTACTACTACTACTACTGCAGCAGCAGTAACTGTAGTGTCAGTAGCCATTGTAGTAGCAGTTGTAGCAGTATATGTAGCAGTATCAGTAGCAGCAGTAGCAGTATATGTAGCAGTAGCAGTATCAGTAGCAACAGTAGCCATAGCAGCAGTAGTAGCAGTAGCAGTAGCAGCAGCAGTAGCAGTAGCAACAGTAACCATAGCAGCAGTAGCAGTAGCAGCAGATTAGCAGCAGTATTAGCGGTAGCATTGGCAGCAGCAGCAGCAGGCTTTTGCAGGGCTGCTTGGTGTTATTGCGTGAGAGGGGCAGAGACTATACTTCTAATTTATGGGCCATAAACACATTCCATCTTCATTCAGGAGATTGATTTCCAGCCTTATTTCAGTCTTCATTTAGGAAATTGATTTTCAGCTACATGAAAAAAGGAAAAGGGCCCATCATTTGGGGAGATTTATGTTGACCGGTGCGCAACAGACAAACAGGCCTGTTCGCCTCCAAAATGGGCTCTACCGGGAACGATAGTCCAAATTAAAATAGTCCCCTAGAACTAATTTACAGCCGGTGTAGAATGACTTCTCTTCATTTAAGCAGCTAGAATAATGTTATGCCCGCTCGCTGCCAAAGACAACCTTTGTGTGCGTGTGTCGGCGCACGTACATTTGATGAGTGTACCAGGTTTGACTGAGTGTCGGGGGGATAGAGTTCTACTGAACAAGTGTTCAGAACCTTTTAGGCGGAGGTAGTAAATGGATAATGACTATTACGGGAACAAAATGTGAAAGAAATTGAGAATTGTCTGAAGAAGTAGGGTATTTTCACTGATTTGCTCCCAACATTTTCTCCAAATTTAGCTGATTATTCTTTACACGCACACGCGCGCACACACACACACACACACACACACACACACACACACACACACACACACACACACACACACACACACACCTTATCTCCACAGAGCAGTGATAATCAGAGAGCGAGAACAGAGAAAGATATATTATTTTAAAAGAGCAAGGAGAGAGAGATCCAGAAAAAAAGGTATTCACAGAGAGAGAGAGAGAGAGAGAGAGAGAGAGAGAGAGAGAGAGAGAGAGAGAGAGAGGGAGAGAGAGAGGGAGAGAGAGAGAGAGACAGAGAGAGAGAGAGAGAGGGAGGGAGAGAGAGAGAGAGATTGACAAATATAAAGAGTAACTGTTTCCCCATGTGCACCTGGCATTGGTTGACACTTTGAAAGTCTGGTCTTAATCCTGTCCCCCTAGCCCTCCTCCCTGCTCCGCTGCCAACACCTATAGGTACTAAGGAATTACAGGAAGGGATAAAGGAATGAAGGACAGCAGCCAAAACCAGCCTCCTAAAGTCTCTTAATCTCTCCCCTCATCTCTCTTTATCTCTCAATCTCTCTTCATCTCCCTCTTTATCTCTCTTTCATCAAATCAAATCAAATGTATTTATATAGCCCTTCGTACATCAGCCGATATCTCAAAGTGCTGTACAGAAACCCAGCCTAAAACCCATAACAGCAAGCAATGCAGGTGTAGAAGCACGGTGGCTAGGAAAAACTCCCTAGAAAGGCCAAAACCTAGGAAGAAACCTAGAGAGGAACCAGGGTATGTGGGGTGGCCAGTCCTCTTCTGGCTATGCTGGGTGGAGATTACAACAGAACATGGCCAAGATGTTCAAATGTTCATAAATGACCAGCATGGTCAAATAATAATAATCGCAGGCAGAACAGTTGAAACTGGAGCAGCAGCACGGCCAGGTGGACTGGGGACAGCAAGGAGTCATCATGCCCGGTAGTCCTGAGGCATGGTCCTAGGGCTCAGGTCCCCCGAGAGAGAGAAAGAAAGAGGGAAAGAGAGAATTAGAGAGAGCATACTTAAATTAACACAGCACACCGGATAGGACAGGAAAAGTACTTCAGATATAACAAACTGACCCTAGCCCCCCGACACATAAACTACTGCAGCATGAATAGTGGAGGCTGAGACAGGAGGGGTCAGGAGACACTGTGGCCCCATCCGATGACACCCCCGGACAGGGCCAAACAGGAAGGATATAACCCCACCCACTTTGCCAAAGCACAGCCCCCACACCACTAGAGGGATATCTTCAACCACCAACTTACCATCCTGAGACAAGGCCGAGTATAGCCCACAAAGATCTCCGGCACAACCCAAGGGGGGGGGCGCCAACCCAGACAGGAAGATCACATCAGTGACTCAACCCACTCAGGTGACGCAACCCTCCTAGGGATGGTATGAAAGAGCCCTAGTAAGCCAGTGACTCAGCCCCTGTAATAGGGTTAGAGGCAGAGAATCCCAGTAGAAAGAGGGGAACTGCCCAGGCAGAGACAGCAAGGGCGGTTCGTTGCTACATAGCCTTTCAGTTCACCTTCACACTCCTGGGCCAGACTACACTCAATCATATGACCCACTGAAGAGATGAGTCTTCAGTAAAGACTTGAAGGTTGAGACCGAGTTTGCGTCTCTCACATGGGTAGGCAGACCATTCCATGAAAATGGAGCTCTGTAGGAGAAAGCCATCATCTTTCTTCACCTCTCTCTTCATTTCTCTTTATCTCCCTTCAACCTTCTTCATCATCTCTCATAAATTCATCTCTAAATTCATCTCCCTTTATCTCTCTTCACCTCTCTATCTCTCTTCACCTCTCCTCATCATCTCTCTTTATCTTTCTTCATCCCTTTCTTCATCTCGCTTTGTCTCCATCTCATTCCCTTTATCTATCTTCATCTCTTATCTCTCTCCTCATCTCTCTCTTCATCTCTTATTTAATCTCCCTTCATCTCTCTAATTAGCTCTCTTCATCTCTATCTTTATATCTTTTATCTCTCCATCTCCAATTTCTCTCCTCACCATCTCTCTTCATCTCTTAATTCATATCTCTTCATCTCGCTCTTCATCTCTCTATATCTCTCTCTTTATCTATCTTCATCTCTCTCTCAATCTCTCTCTTTACCCTTCATCATCTCTCTTCATTTCTGTCTTTGTCTCTTCATCTCTCCATCTCTCTCTTCCGCTCTTCATCTCTCAATTTATCACTCTTAAATCTCTCTTCATCTTTCTTTATCTCTCTCTTCATATTTCTGTTCATATCTCTTCATCTCTCTCTTTATCTCTCTCCATCTTTCAATTAATCTATTTTTATCTCTCTCTTCATCTATCGCTTTCTCTCTTAATCTCTCTTCATGTTCCTCTTTATCTCTCTCTCATCTCTCTTTTTCTTATTTTTCTCAATTCCTCTCTTCATTTTTTCACTTTCTCTCTTCATATCTCTCTCTTCATCTCTCTCTTTATCTCTCTTCATCTCTCTCCCTCTCTCTCTATCTCTCATTAGAACTGCTCCTCTGTTTCAGTTGTAGAATAGGCATATAACTAAAAGCATTGTAATCTCTTCTCCAGCAGGGGCCTATTTGATTGAATAGTAATGCAGTTACTAAGGCTACCCTAAATGCAAAATTTGATGAAAAAACATCAGGCTGGCGTTATTTTGTGACGGTGTGGTCAGGTTGAATGCTGGTTGAAAAAAATGATGTTTTAACTACCACACAAAAATGTCTGAACCAGACTGTAATATGATCTTTCTGTAATTAGCTATGTGCATATTCTACATGCAGGGCTTTGTGTCAGATTATATATCAGATAGATGAACCTATTCATCGACCTTTGACCTATCCACAGTTATCCGTAGGGCAAGGTGTCACACAAAAATCAGAATCAGCTGGAACGCAGCCTGTCCTTGTGTTTGTCTCCTGTTAAAGGAGTAGGTACTACGAGAAAATAGTCTGTCGTTAAACACGCTATAAAACTTTCCCCTATCGTTCACTGGGGTCTGTAACGAGTCAGTCCTTCCAACATTGGCCCTGGCAGCATCAAGCCTGCATTCTTCTGTTAGCACATGTAGCTAACACGCACACGCACGCACGTGTTCACATGAGACCTTTTAACCCCAGAGACTTTTATGACCTTTTCCGGCGTATCGGATTTTACAGTGTTTTACAGCCAGTACCGAGGGAGAGAGCAGGACGACAGTAAAGTTAAACAAGGAAAGGACAACATTACACACTCCCCACCCGGGTATGTTTTCGTCTCTCTTCTCCTTTCCCACTCCCCAGGTCACACCACCATAGCATCTGGAGGGAGGTCAGTCTGACCTGTGAAATGTGACCTGTGCTTTTTCTATGTCCTGGTAACTTTGTCTTTGGTCCAGTGACTGTGTTACATAGTCCGATGGGAGGGGGAGGAGGGAAGGATGTGAGGGTTATTGTCCCTCCTCACACTCTGTTTCGGGATGCAAAAAAAGGCCAAGTATGCACTTAAGCCTCCCCTTCCTCCCCCTTCCTCCCCTTCCTCCCCCTTCCTCCCCTTCCTCCCCCTTCCTCCCCCTTCCTCCCCCTTCCTCCCCTTCCTCCCCCTTCCCCCTTCCTCCCCCTTCCTCCCCTTCCTCCCCCTTCCTCCCCCTTCCCCCCCCTTCCTCCCCCTTCCTCCCCTTCCTCCCCTTCCTCCCCCTTCCTCCCCCTTCCTCCCCTTCCCCCCTTCCTCCCCCTTCCTCCCCTTCCTCCCCCTTCCCCCCTTCCTCCCCTTCCTCCCCCTTCCCCCCTTCCTCCCCCTTCCTCCCCCTTCCTCCCCTTCCTCCCCTTCCTCCCCCTTCCCCCCCCCCCCTTCCTCCCCTTCCTCCCCCTTCCCCCCTTCCTCCCCCTCCTCCCCCTTCCTCCAGATGACGTCAAGAGTTTTTTTTAGTTTGTTTAAGCGGGTGGCGGTGGAGGCAGCGGACAGGAGTGTGTGTGACTCGGGAGGGTAATATTTGAGTAGGTGTGAAAGCAGACAGTGAAGACCCAATAATGCCCTAGAGGTGATGTCATACACTCGTTCTGAACTCCGAGTGGGGGGGTGGGGGGTGTGTGTGTGTGTGTGTGTGTGTGTGTGTGTGTGTGTGTGTGTGTGTGTGTGTGTGTGTGTGTGTGTGTGTGTGTGTGTGTGTGTGTGTGTGCTGCGCACGTATGTGTAAGTGTGTTTGTGTTGATGGATTGGGATCTCTCTGTTCCCTGTTTAAGATGCGGGGGATTGGATGGTTGATTAGCAAATGTTTGAGTTATCCCCTGGACCAGAGAAACATGTCAGTGACATAGGTGGAGGCTCTAATTTCAACCAACCTGCCGATCAACCGGTTACTTTTTATACCCCGACACCACACACACACACACACACACACACACACACACACACACACACACACACACACACACACACACACACACACACACACACACACACACACACACACACACACACACACACACACACACACACACACACACACACACACACACACACAGGCCGCCCCAGATCGCAAGAATATCATGATCATCATGGTACATAGAGGGTAGTCCACTGAAACTGGGAAGAGGATGAGAGGAGAAGACGAGAGGAGGTGAAAGGAGAGAAGGCGAGGACAGAGAAGAGAACGAGAGGAGGAGCTGAAAGGAGTGAAGAGGACAGAGAAGAGAACGAGAGGAGGTGAAAGGAGAGAAGAGGACAGAGAAGAGAACGAGAGGAGGAGGTGAAAGGAGAGAAGAGGAGGACAGAGAAGAGAACGAGAGGAGAGGTGAAAGGAGAGAAGAGGGGGACAGAGGAGAGAGGAGAAGAGGACAGAGAAGATAAGGACAGAGGAAGAAGGAGGACAGAGGAGAGGAGGTGAAAGGAAAGAAGAGGAGAGAAGATGAGGACAGAAAAGAGGATGAGAGGAGAGGAAAGAAGAAGAGGGGGACAGAGGAGAGAGGAGAAGAGGATAGAGGAAGAAGGAGGACAGAGGAGAGAGGAGAAGAGGACAGAGGAGAGAGGAGAAGAGGACAGAGGAGAGGAGGACAGAGAAAGAAGGAGGACAGAGGAGAGGAGGGGAGATGAGTACAGATGAGAGAAAATGAGAGGAGGGGAGAGAAGAGGAGGACAGATGAGAGGAAAGAGGAAATGAGATGAGAGAAGAGGACAGAGGAGAGAAGTGGAGGACAGAGGAAAGGAAAGAAGAGGAAAGGAGATGAGAGAAAAGGACAGAGGAGAGAATAGGACAGAAGAGAAGAGGACAGGTCAGAGAAGAGGAGGGGACATGAGAGAAGAGAAGGACAGAGGAGAGGACAACAGAGGAGAGCAGGGGACAGGAGAAGTTAAAATAGGAAAGGAGGACAGAGGACTGTGGCGATTGTCATAATGTCATACATCAAATCTTGCCTGATTATTCATGTCCTGACATTGATTAACACCTGTTAATTTTTAGAAGCACATTTATTGACGTGTGAATGTAGTGGAAGAATGAAAGAAGGTGATATACTCGCAACTAGCCAGTGATTTATGACATTGCTTGGATGGCAGACCATCTGTGGGCTATCACTGGGGTCAAACCTTATCTGTGGCAATCTCAAGGAAGAGGCGTTCTCACGGACGTCCTGGGGTCACTGACTCTAGGAGAGGTGTGAAGACTGATGAAAATGTGGAATAACAATAACGACACAGGAGGTCAACTCCTATCAGTTAAATGGAGTTGATTAGATTACAATCTGGGTGAGCTTGTTTTCACTAGCAAAGTGCTAAGAAATGTAAATTCAGGTTGGGGGTGCGTTCCTTTTGGTTAAAAGGGCAGTGAATTTGCCCATATTTAGAGATCTTGCTATCAAGCTCCTGTGTGTATCAGACACACGTCGTGTTTTCCTCTGAAGAGATTATTCTGAAATAAACGTGGAAACCACGGTAAGTCTTAACCTATTGGTGATAGTCATTTACTCTGAGTAGTCTGGAATGTAGCATGTATTTCATGTACAATGGAATCGTTTGAGCGTGAATTCTTTTTGACTAATAAATTATATTAGTTGAATTGAGTAAATGCAGCCCAGTAAATGCAGTTTTACAAAGTAATGATTTGATTGGCCATAACGCTTATAATTGAGCAGGTCTATTGGTAGTTGTTATTTACACTATACATAGCACATGCTTGGGCTCCACCTTGACGTCTCTGATCTGCTTGCCTCAATAACGCAATGCTAAAACATTGGTCGCCAGGATTAGCTACTTGTATCTAGACTCTTAATAATTTCATAACGGTGCAAGATAGACACATGTTCATTATAATCATACTGAGAGGTGATGTAAGGCTATTTTTTACACTGCTGCTACTCAGTGTTTATTATCTATGCATAGTATGTACAAATTACCTTGACTAAACTGTACCCCCAGCACATTGACTCTGTACCAGTACCCCCTATATATAACCTTGTTATTGTTATTTTATTGTGTTACTTTTTATTTGATTTTTTCCTTTAGTTTATTTAGTAAATATTTTCTTGACTATTTCTTGAACATTGTTGGTTGAGGGCTATTGCAACAACACATCATCAGTAGGGTTAAATTAACCTGTCTCACGACGGTCTAATCCCAGGTCACGTTCCCTATTAGTGGAACAATCCAACGCTTGGTGAATTCTGCTTCACAATGATAGGAAGAGCCGACATTGAAGGATCAAAAAGCGACGTCGCTATGAACGCTTGGCCGCCACAAACCAGTTATCCCTGTGGTAACTTCTCTGACACCTCCTGCTTAAAACCCAACAGGTCAGAAGCATTTCACGGTAAGGTTGTATTCGGTGCATGTGACAAATACAATTTGATTTGATTGGTTAGGAACTATAAAACAGCAGCCATCCCTCTCCGGCGTCAATTATCCACAGGCAGACAGGCACACTTCTGATTACACTGGATCCCCTGTATTCCCTCTGCTGTGCCGAGTAGGTAAGTGAGGAACGGCCTGATAAGGGATAAGCTTCTGACCAGGCAGAGGCATCCAAACTTAGCTTACAATCCAGAGAGCTACAACTACTGTCAGGCACAGGCTGCGGTCCTTTCTCTACCCTTCTCCCCGATTTTGTGTGTTTTGTCAAGTTGTTTGTAATTTATTTTGTACATAATGTTTCTGCCACTGTCTATTATGACCGAGAAGAGCTTCTGGATATCAGAACTTCTGGATATCAGAGCTTCTGGATATCAGAGCTTCTGGATATCAGAGCTTCTGGATATCAGAACCTCTGGATATCAGAACAGCAATTACTGACCTCGAACTGAACTAAGATTTTTTTTCTTTAATTAGTCTGACGCGAAGGATATACTGTTACTCCCGGACCAGGCCCATCCCCGTCATTCGCATGAAGAAAAGATGGAGAAACTGGGAGCGCAGATCCGGGTGCTTTGTGAGAATTCCTCAGCGAGTAGGTAACCCGCCTCTAACATCCGTTTTATTGGCCAACATGCAATCACTGGAGAATAAACTGGATGAGCTCCGTTCAAGACTATCCTACCAATGGGACATTAAAAACTGTAATATCTTATGTTTCACACATATAATATACAGTTGGCTGGGTGTTCCGGCAAGACAGAACAGCTACATTCGGTAAGACGAGGGGTGATGGTGTGTGTCTATTTGTCAATAACAGCTGGTGCACAATGTCTAATATTAAGGAAGTCTCGAGGCATTGCTCATCTGAGGTAGAATAGCTCATGATAAGCTGTAGACCACACTATCTACCAAGAGAGTTTTCATCTATATTTTCGTGTAGCTGACTATTTACCACCACAAACCAATGTTGACACTAAGATCGCACTCAAGGAGCTGAATAAGGCCATAAGCGAACAAGAAAATGCTCATCTAGAAGCAGCACTCCAAGTGGTCGGGGACATTAATACAGACAAACTTAAATCCGTTATACCTCGTTTATACCAGCATGTCACATGTGCAATCGGAGGAGAAAAAAAACCTCTAGACCACCTTTACTCCAAACACAGAGACATATACAAAGCTCGCCCTTGCCCTCTATTTGGCGAATCAGACCAAAATTCTACACTCCTGATTCCTGCTTACAAGAAAAAACTAAAGCAGTACCAATGACTTGCTCAATACGGAAGTGGTTAGAGGACACGCATGCTACGCTACGAGATTGTTTTGCTCGCACAGACTGGAATATGTTCTGTGACTCATCCAATGGCATAAGAAGTATACCACCTCAGTCAATAGTTTCATCAATAAGTGCATCGACGACGTCAGGTTACAGGCAACATCCACACCGAGCTAAAAGCTAGAGCAGACGCTTTTAAGGAGCAGGACACTAATCCGGACACTTATAAGAAATCCCGCTATACCCTCAGACGAACCATCAAACAGGAAAAACGTCAATACAGGACTAAGATTGAATGATACTACACCGGCTCTGACGCTCATCAGATGTGGCAAGGCTTGCAAACTATTACGAACAACAAAGGTAAACCCAGCCGCGAGCTGCCCAGACAAGCTACCAGACAGGCTAAATGCCTTTTATAACCAACTGGGAAGTGTATTCACTGACATTTTCAACCTCTTCATGACCGAGGCTGTAATAACTACATGTTCCAAGCAGACCACCATAGTCCCTGTGCCCAAGAAAGTGAAGGTAACCTTCCAAAATGACTACCGTCCTGTAGCACTCACGTCGGTAGCCATGAAGTGCTTTGAAAGGCTGGTCATGGCTCACATCAACACCATCATCCATAGACCCACTCCAATTTGCATACCACCCCAACATATCCACAGAGTATGCGATCTCAATTGCACTACACATCGGCCCTTTCTCACCTGGACAAAAGGAACACCTATGTGAGAATGCTGTTCATTGATTACAGCTCAGCGTTCAACACCATAGTGCCCACAAAGCTCATCACTAAGCTAAGGACCCTGGGACTAAACACCTCCCTCTGCAACTAAATCCTGGACTTCCTGACGGGCCGCCCCCAGGTGGTAAGGGTAGGTAACAACACATCTGCCACGCTGATCCTCAACACGGGTGCCCCTCGGGGGTGCGTGCACAGTCCCCTCCTGTACTTCCTGTTCACCCATGACTGCGTGGCCAAGCACGACTCCAACACCATCATTAAGTTTGCTGACAACACAACAGTGATAGGCCTGATCACCGACAACGATGAGACAGCCTATAGGGAGGACGTCAGAGATCTGGCAGTGTGGTGCCAGGACAACAACCTCTCCCTCAACATGAGCAAGACAAAGTAGCTGACTGTGGACTACAGGAAAAGGAGGGCCGAACAGGCCCCCATTAACATTGACGGGGCTGTAGTGGAGCGAGTCGAGAGCTTCAAGTTCCTTGGTGTCCACATCACCAACAATCTATCAGGATCCAAACACACCAAGACAGCCGTGAAGAGGGCACGACAATGCCTATTCCCCCTACCCTAACCCAGACAGCACTGAGACAATTGTGTGCCACCCTATGGGACTCCAGATCACGGCCGGTTATGATACAGCCCGGGATCAAACCCAGGCCTGTAGTGACACCTCTAGCACTACGATGCAGTGCGTTAGAGCGCTGCGCCACTAGGGAGGCCATAATCCATGTCTTTTATTGAAAGAGGATAATATATACAGCGAGCAGTGAGGTGATTGATTTCAGAGGCTGATGATCTATCTGTTGGTTTTCTTCTCCATATCTTTGTCTCTGTGTTGCCTGTGTTGGGTCGGTTAGAGTGTCGGGTCGATGTTGGTCTGGACACTACCGAACATATCTTCCAGGAGGACAGAGTAGTTAATGCTCTTCACCTACAGTCCATGTCAAACTGTGGACAATCAATTAAGTTGATTCAATTCAACAATAGCAGAACAAAGGGCTCAGGCAACACACAATATAGGACTGGACAAGTTCCTCATTGAGGATGACAGTTGACTTGTTTGGTTAAATGAAGGTTCCCACTGGGCACAGATGTCAATTCAACATCTATTCTTCATTGGTTCAATGTAATTTCATTGAAATGGCGTGGAAACAACTTTGATTCAACTAGTGTGAGCCCAGTGGGTTAGAAGTCCTAAATTAAACAATTGTCACATTAGTAACATCCCTGAATTTAAATAGATGCAGATTAAATGCATTCGCAAAACATAAAAGATTTTGCTTTGAAAAAGTGCAATGTTAGTGGTAACAAAACTAAATCAAAACTGAAAAAATATATTCAAACAGGAGTCCCAGGAAGACATAGGTACAGGAAGATCAGCAAAAGCGGACAATCAGGAAAATAACAGAGCCTGGATGATGGTGGCAAACAACCCAAAGCAAGTCCACAAGCAGAATCAAGCAACTCTTCTGATGTCATCACTGTGAGACGTGAGGACGTGATGATGCAAAGTCACGGTAGCCATTGTTACTCTCTGGTGGGTCCGTGTAGCTGGTTTAGAAAGGCAGAGTAGCGCCAGCAGAGCGGAAAAATCGCCTGTCCTCGGTTGCAACACTCACCAGCGAGTTCCAAACTGCCCTGGAAGCAACGTCAGCACAATAACTGTTAATCGGGAGCTTCATGAAATGCGTTTCCTTGGCCGAGCAGCCAAGCGTCGGCTGGAGTGGTGTAAAGCTCGCCGCCATTGGACTCTGGAGCAGTGAAAACGCGTTCTCTGGAGTGGTGTAAAGCTCGCCGCCATTGGACTCTGGAGCAGTGAAAACGCGTTCTCTGGAGTGGTGTAAAGCTCGCCGCCATTGGACTCTGGAGCAGTGAAAACGCGTTCTCTGGAGTGATGAATCACGCTTCACCATCTTGCAGTCTGACGAACAAATCTGGATTTGGCGGATGCCAGGAGAACGCTACCTGCCCCAATGCATAATGCCAATTGTAAAGTTTTGTGGAGGATGAATCATGGTCTGGGGCTGTTATTCATGGTTCGGACTAGGCCCCTTAGTTCCAGTGAAGGGAACGCTACAGCATATAATGACATTCTAGACCACTCTGTGTTTCCAACTTTGTGGTAGTAGTTTGTGGAAGGCCCTTTCCTGTTTCAGCATGACAGCATGTTGTCGAGATCGGTGTGGAAGAACATGAGTGGCTTGCACAGAGCCCTGACCTCAACCCCATCGAACACCTTTGGAATTAATTGGAACACTGACTGCGAGCCAGGCCTAATCGCCCAACATCAGTGCCCGACCTCACTAATGCTCTTGTGGCTGAATGAAAGCAAGTCCCCGCAGCAATGTTCCAACATCTAGCGGAAAGCCTTCCCGGGAGAGTGGAGGCTGTTAAAACAGCAAAGGAGGGATCAACACCGTCTTAATGCCCATAATTTTGTAATGAGATGTTCGACCAGCAGGTGTCCACATACCTTTGGTCATGTAGTGTACGTGTCTCTAATATGATCATACATTTGGCAAGAGGTTAGAAAGTGCAGCTTGGATTCCACCTCATTTTGTGAGTTGTGGGCACATAGCCTGAGAATCAGGTCTTGCTCACTGAGTCTGTACATAGTCAAAACTTTTCTTAAGTTTGGGTCAGTCACCGTGGTTAGGTATTCTGCCACTGTGTTCTCTCTGTTGATGCTTTCCAATGCTGTCCCGGGGCTCTACAGGCTCTGTTTGTGAACAGAGTATCTCTCTCTCCCCTTTCCCTCCCCCCTCTCCATCCACCCCACCCCCTCTCTCCCTCCCTCTTTCTACCTTTCCCTCCCTCTCTCCATTCCCTCCCCTATCTCTCTCACCTCTCCATTCCCTCTTTTTCTCTCTCCATTCCCTCCACCTATCTCTCTCCCCCATCTCACTCCCTCTTTCCCTCCGTCCCACTTTCCCTATCCACCTTTCCCTCCTCCCTCACTCTCCCCCTTTCCCTCTATCTCTCTCCCGACCAGACGAGCGCAGAGATTAGACAAGGGAGACCAGACGAGCACAGATGAGAAATCATCATTGATGCCAAGCTTGAAAGAGGAGATGCAAGACTTGCGTGCACGTTTTTGTGTGAGGACACAGCTGTTTTCTGTGTGTTGTTGAGGAGTCTGGAGCCAGTCTTTGACATTATGACACACCATCTTCATTACAGCAGCATTGGATAAGGATGAGGAGGAGGACATGTAAGACAAATCTGAAACTAACCCAGGGTAACCACATGGCCACATAAACAAGCTGATTTACCCTGTGGCGTGGCTAGATATTTCCTACATGCTACAATCTACTGTGTGTGTGTGTGTGTGTGTGTGTGTGTGTGTGTGTGTGTGTGTGTGTGTGTGTGTGTGTGTGTGTGTGTGTGTGTGTGTGTGTGTGTGTGTGTGTGTGTGTGTGTGTGTGTGTGTGTGTGTGTGTGTGTGTGTGTGTGTGTGTGTGTGTGTGTGTGTGTGTGTGTGTGTGTGTGTGTGTGTGTGGCTTCTGACATGCTGGTCTGTGGGGATCTTCTGGTTCCAATGCTTCACTCACACTGCTGGAACTAATGGCTGCTACTCAGACCCCAAACAGACAGAACCAAACAGACAGTCAGTGGCACGGCCTGCCAACAATCAGCTGGACAATGGCCCCAGATCCCCAGCCATTAGTTCCAGCAGTGTGAGTGAAGCATTGGAACCAGAAGATCCCCACAGACCAGCATGTCAGGAGCCACACACTTTACTTTACTTGACTGAAGTCCTCTGAGAGAGGGGCAGAGAGAGATATAACAGAAAGAAATAGAGAGAGATCGATAGGTAGAATGATAGGGAGAGAGAGAGACAAAACATTTGAAGGAAGACAGAGGAGAAAGTAGTAGAGATGGAGAGAGAAGGCAACAGTGGGTTAGGTGTTCCATCCCTAACAGACCTGAGCCTCAGACAATAACCTACACAACATTTGACCCCCTGATGTCCCCATCAGGCCTCTCCATCATTGGGGGGCCCCTGGGATAGTCTGTGACTAATACAGGGACCCCCCCATAGTCAGTTTAACCTTGCCAAGACACCTAGGAAGGGAAACAGAATGGGATGGAGTGACCAACACACACCCACAGACAAGAGTTAGATTACTGCAGACTGGTCAAACCCAACCTCTCCTAAACCCTCCTGTCTACAGAAATGTAAGCCCCATTTGGATGGTGCAATACGGTGGACATGTTACCGAAAAAACAAGCGCATGAATCATGATGATAGCGGATCAATTTCAAAGCTTCTCGCTCACAGTGGCAAATCATCAGGTGGATGTGGGGTATCTACTGTCAGTCAGGGACAGGAGACTGACAGGCCTGGAGCTGCTGCTTTGGTGTTGTAAAAAGTTCTAAATGACATCTGGAATTCCACAGCCTCCAGGACTCCAACTATGGGTAAGACTATGTTCACACAGTGGGCTTGAACTGCTGATATCACCATGAGAATCAAAGCTTTGTTTACTATGATGTCAGTGCTGGAAACGCTGCTCTATCACTCAAGGTTCTAGGCCTGGTTACTGTAAACGCTGCTCTATCACCCAAGGTTCTAGGCCTGGTTACTGTAAATGCTGCACTATCACCCAAGGTTCCAGGCCTGGTTACTGTAAACGCTGCTCTATCACCCAAGGTTCTAGGCCTGGTTACTGTAAACGCTGCTCTATCACTCAAGGTTCCAGGCCTGGTTACTGTAAACGCCACTCTATCACCCAAGGTTCCAGGCCTGGTTACTGTAAACTCTGCTCTATCACCCAAGGTTCCAGGCCTGTTTACTGCAAACGCCGCTCTATCACCCAAGGTTCCAGGCCTGGTTACTGTAAAACGCCGCTCTATCACCCAAGGTTCCAGGCCTGGTTACTGTAAACTCCGCTCTATCACCCAAGGTTCCAGGCCTGGTTACTGTAAACGTCACTCTATCACCCAAAGTTCCAGGCCTGGTTACTGTTAATGCCACTATCACCTAAGGTTCCAGGCCTGGTTACTGTAAACGCTAATCTATCACCCAAGGTTCCAGGCCTCGTTACTGAAAAAGCCACTCTATCACCCAAGGTTCCAGGCCAAGTTACTGTAAACATCGCTCTATCAACAAAGGTTCCAGGCCTGGTTACTGTAAAACATTTTGTGACATATGTTGTTGTTATATACAGTATATAAACACATTTTGATTTATTGACAGTGATTATTCTAAGAGTTACATCGATTTGATGCAATGGAGAGATTTCCATAAAAAATTATGATCACTTTGATGGTAAAAATTATTATAATTATGTTATTCTAATCTCCAGCCGGTCCCAAATCGAACCTTCACTAAATATGAATGACAAAATCTAAATTCAGATATGGAGAGCATCTTGGGGTCAATCTAAAACATTTAAAGATGATGGAAATACTTGACATTGAAAACAACAAACATGGGTGCACTTGAGTTTGCCAGAGCCATGCAGTGAAGTTTTTATTATACTTATACTGACATCAAGTGGTCATACACCAGAACTGCAGGCGATGGGCTAAGGTATGGGATAAAACAGATTAACAAAGTTGGCGTGTGGGTGTGTATTGTGTGACTCACCAACACCGTATTTGGAGCAGTAGAATGCTTTTCTGAAGTTGTCACAGTCACAGGTGACCACCCTGCACCCCCACACATTGACCACACCTCCCAGTGTCCCCCTTCATATAGAACTGCTCATGGACCTCACCCATCTGACAGAGGAGAGGAGAGATGAGAAGAGGAGAGACTAGTCTAACGCTCTAACCACTAGGCTACCCTGCCGCCCCATCCCTTACAGGTCACCAAATTATAGGCTTCTTTTCTATTTCACATTCAAAATTTTACTGTGTAAAATCTCCCTAGCAACACCTAACTTTGAGGGGGTCCAGGATGTAGCACCCTGCCTTGCCCATAGGACCAAACATGTTGAGTACCCTTCGGTCTGTGATCTCTCCGGGCTGACGCTTGGGAATGGGAGCATGCTGCAGGAGAGAACAGAGAAGAAAACCCACAGATGGAGAAGAGTCAGAATTAAAAACACACACACACACACGTGCCAAGCTAAAACCCACAGACACAAACCACACCACAAGTGGCTGTTTCTTGCCCCCAAGTCCTTGGGAATGGAAGCAACATAACAGGGAGAAAGAGAAAGAAGACAAACAGACCAAATCCTTATAATTTGTCTTGAGGGACAGGCTTACTTTTCTATCTGGGGAAAATCATTTTGTGCCTAGGAGGTTTAGATGCAACCTTTCAGGATCGCATTTAGAGAGAGGCAACCGAAGCAAACAGCATGACAATCTCTGGAGAACAAAATAAGGAAAACAACCAGCAGTGGCCATTTCTTATGTTGAGTTAGTGTCTGAACAGTGACAGCTAAATGTTGTTTTTTTACCTTTCTTTAACTAAGTCAGTTAATAACAAATTCTTATTGACAATGACAGCCTAGGAACAGTGAGTTAATCGGCAGGGGTAGAAAGACAGATTTTTACCTTGTCAGTTCGGGGATTTGATCTTGCAACCTTTCAGTTACTAATCCAACCACTATGCTACCTGCCACCCCCATTACTGCCCACCTGTCAGGTTGGATGAGAGCTATGTGAGGGAAGGGAGGGCGGTAAGGAGAGATTGAGGGAGGGAGAGAGAAAGAGAGAGAGAGAGACCTGTCAGGGAAGGAGTGAGGGAGAAGACATCCAAGCAAAGAGAGAGGCACTTTTCCTCTTGACTACACTTCTGTCATGATATGACGAAATCAAATGAATATGTTGTGCATTCTACCAGGAAATGGCTTGCTCTTACTCTTTTTTCCGTGTGTATTGTATGACTTCACTTATCTTTTGGAGTGTCACTAAGTGGATTCACAGGAGCATTGCCTATATTCACTGGAGATTAACAACGGGAGGAAAGCAGAGGAACTCATGGACCTGTTGGCACACCAATCCCCCTGCGAGAATGCAGATACAATCATTCAGATGTATTCCCATTGGTTCACTGCATATTGTAGCCTGTATTTAAACCCTTGAAGAAGCAGCATGGAGTTAAAACGTCTCAGGGCGCCGATGAGGAAGGATCACAAATGAACAGGAGAAACTGGAAAGGGACCGGAGCTCTGGCCGCATCATTGATGGTAAACACGGACCGGGGAGTCCACAGTTTTTTTTAAATTTCCACTGGACAGGAATCACATTATTTTAAAGAACGGATTTTGTTTTTTAAGGAATAGACTGTGGTTTATTGTAAATATATACTCAAAGAGAATTATGTGGCATTGTGCTGCTCAACATTTCTTTGTTCCTCAGGTCTAACCCAGAGGAGGTAGAGAGGACAAAGCAGAAGGAAAACCATGATCGAACTTCCCCACCCCTTAAACTGGACGAAGACATTTTCTCTTTTTGTGGAACGAAATTCCACTCTCGCCCATTAGTAGGTGGCTTATACTTTTACCTATATTTTTACGTGTTCAAAATAAATGTCCATACTTTTTGCTGAAATTACGCCTCCTTGTGTTTTACGATTAGTGTGGTTCCCAACTGCTCACGACAACCTTATACGTTTAAGAGTCCTGGTCTCCAAACCTCCATCGGGTGGTTTAGTGGCAGGATTGTGGCTACTGTATTTGGAACCCAGGACCGTAACAATTAGTGAAATTGCAGAAGAAGCCCCATGAGTGTAAAGTACGGCTGCACCATTTTTATTGGAGCACCATGGATGCCAAAATTCCAAGGCTCAGATGTGCGCTATGAAGACTGGAAAGATCAGATTCAAGCCATGTTGTGCGCAAATGTGGTCGAAAGCTCAGCAATGTGGTTTCATCATGAGTGCATTGGAAGGAGAGGCCCATAGATAAATCTTCATTCTTGAAGAGGACGAACGAGCTACCCCTAAACTAATTTTCCAATATTTGATATATCTACTGGTGCTTTACGTGCTCTGTTTTTTAATTGGAGAGAGAAGCCTGAGGAGTCTGCACGTTCATATGCCCTGCACCTACGTGAGCTGGCGCAGTGCTTTCAAAACTGAGACCCACAGGACCACTGCCAAGCAGACAGACACACATGACCAGGACATCCTCGGGTCTGCGAGAAAGGTCAGAAACTATGACCCCGACCATAACTTCCATCAGCTGCGCCAGGAGGCCCTGTACCTTGAGGAAGATGGAGATGGGCGTGGCCAATATGAAGATGAACCAACCTACGCAGTGGTTTGGGATCTTCCAAATAACCCAAACATTATTCTTGGAAAAAAGAGCTAAAAAGAGAATCGCTGGCTGAGATGAAGGAGAAAATGGCAGAGCTCAGCTGAACCACCTGGAAAAAGCTAAGAGGAACCAGGGTGAGGTATGAGGACACTTCTTTGTAAATGGACACTGGGTCCCAAGTTACCCTTTTGACAGAGGCTTGTTTTAACCAACTTTTTCCAGAACAGGATGTTGGCTCCAAGGAGGACCTTGGCTGGCTGACACTGACTGCAGCAAATCCCTCACGTTGGCTATGTACTAGCGGATGTAAAGGTGGGAGAGCTTGTGTTGAAGTACAAAGGGATTGTGATTTCAAGGAGTGAACTCAATAACCCTGAATCCCGGGGGTTTGAACTTGCAACTTTCCGTTTAGTAGTCTAACCACTAGGCTACCCTGCCGCCCCACATCTGCTGACCCCTCAGCCACAGATCCAGGCCTCCACAACACCCACACCAGTACCAGTCAAGGTGAAAAATCTAAACTCCTTTCCAGTCATATTGCCATGCTACCACAATAGATGGCCATACCTCCCACCATGTACCAAGAGGTTGATAGTCTCTTAGGGACCGTGCAGAAAACAGGACTAGTAAGGGAAGCACAAGCCCCAGGGACGCACCAACTGTCTTAGTCAGAAAGAAGAACGGAGAACTTTGAATTTGTGTTATCAGAAAATGAAAAATGTAAACTCATACAAGATGCCCATCCGTTGCCCAGAATTGAGGAAGCACCGAGCACACTCACAAAAGCCAGTTACTATTCCACCCTAGATTTGGCCAGGTGGAAGTGACAGACCAATTCCGTGAGAAAATGTCTTTATGAACCCCGCCTGGCCTTTAGGAGTTTGAACGCATGCCTTTTGGGTCGTGCAATGCCCCCGCAATATTCCAAAGACTAATGCAAAGCTGCTTGGGTAACTTCGTAGCAGAGTCCTCTTTGGTCTACCATGACAGCGTCATTGTGTATTTAGCAGACTTTGAAACACTTGACCTGGATATTGGGGCGGCAGGGTAGCCTAGTGGTTAGAGTGTTGGACTAGTAACCGAAAGGTTGCAAGTTCAAATCCCCGAGCTGACAAGGTACAAATCTGTCGTTCTGCCCCTGAACAGGCAGTTAACCCACTGTTCCTAGGCCGTCATTGAAAATAAGAATTTGTTCTTAACTGACTTGCCTAGTAAAATAAAGGTAAAAAATATATATATAGTGTTCGAAAGGCTGAAGAAATTTGGCTTGAAACTGCACCCTGACAAATGGTCAGAACCTGGGACAAATTTTCAGTGGAGATTGGGTTGCCCCCGAGCCAGAGAAGATTGCCATCATCCAGAGCTGGCTGGGCCGTCTCTCAGACAGTAAAACAAGTGTAGTCTTTCCTCGGATTTGCTGGTTATTACAGTAGGCCCATACCTAGTTTTGCAAGCTTGGCCCGGCCATTCAATTGTCTCCTAGTCCCACTGTTCTTGAATTCTGAATTCTGGATTGTCCAACAGATAGAAACAGATCATACACGCAGTCGGTAGAGCATGAGACTCTTAATCTCAGGGTCGTGGGTTCGCGCCCCACATTGGGCGCTCTTGTTTTTTTGGGGGGCGGCAGGTAGCCTCGTGCTTAGAGCGGAGGGCCAGTAACTGAAATGTTGCTGGGTCGAATCCCGAGCTGACAAGGTAAAAATATGTCTTTCTGCCCCTGAACAAGGCAGTTAACCCACTGTTCCCCGGGAGGCCGTCATTGTAAATAAGAATTTGTTCTTAACTGCCTTGCCTAGTTAAATAAAGGTTAAGTAAAACATTTTTAAAAATTATGTGATACTTCTCTCGCTTCTGAGGCACAGCCTCCCAAAATAATGTGTCGAAGCTCAGCACCTGAGGGGGAGAGATGGTGAAAATATCGCAGTCTGTCTGTAGTCATCCTTCTTGACAACAATTAACCACAGTGTGTATGCACTTTCCAAGATTCTTTGGAAAGCCCAAAACAGTTCCATGACAGACCTGTCAAAAGCCACCCATGACAGAGTGTCACTGCCCTCTCCTTTGGGGAAGACAAGAGTAGTTTGGTTGTGGCTTCTGGCCCAGCAGCAACTCCCCTTCAATGCCTGGCTTCCCTGAACCCACCATCAGAGGGACCCCCTTTGGAACAGTCAAAATACTAGGACTTGTGGAATTTGTCTTTCCCCAACTGTAGGATAAGGAAGTCACAAATGAGTCAAGAAAAGACAACAGAGCCAATTGCAAGGAAATATTATGGTTTGTGGTAAGAGGATAAAGTCAGACAAGCAGGAATTCATAACATGCAAATTGCTGCCCTAATTTCCTCGCAGCAGGAATGCACTATACAAGGCAAAACACTTGCACAATCTGTGGACGCAGCTAGTCGATATATTTTTCCCGTTTGCTTCAATTCGCCAAGCATAGAGTTAATATATATGGCCATTCAATAAACAAAATAAAGTAAAATATATCCACTAGAAAACCTTACGTTTTTGATAAGAGAATTGCCAGGAAGCATCGGCAGCGCAATAGAGGCAGTATTTGGAATATAAATGTACTTTATACTTCGTCCAACTCGTGAGAACGTCTTCCGTTCTTCACCAGTTTTTCGGTTGCCATGGAGCGTGCCGGTTATCGTCCGTTGCCCGGCAACGGTGCAGCGTCAGAGTCTAGGGTTTCAGTTTGATTTTTTTGAAACATTCTTCTCTGAAAATGGTAACACTGCACAGGAACATTTTGCAATATTGCAACAACATTTGGAAATAATATACAATTTCAATTACATAGTAACGATGACTTGAAAGATACATGGTTGCTCATTTAAGTAATTTAAGTCAAATTGGAGGGCAGGAAATGATCTGCGCCCTAAACTCAAAGTACTGAAGGAAGTTTAGTTTATTGGGATCCCTATTAGCTACTGCACTCTTCCTGGAGTCCACATAAAACACTCAAATACATGACAAAGTACAGAACAGTAATAGACAAGAACAATATAAGATTTTAAATTAAATACATTACACTAAATAAAAAATAAGTAATATATAGGAGACACCAAGAGACAACAAAAATAGAATTTACACACTATACATACATATTCATATATACAGTACAGGTAAGTTAGATCTTTAGAAATAGTAGAGGCGCTGTGATACAATGTTTTTTAAAATCTATTTTTTAAAGCTAAACTTGACACAGACATAGGCCTATTCTTTCATTTGAAATAAAGAAAGCCATGATTGTTGGTTGCATTTGGTCTTTTATATTAAGAATATATACACAAAGTACAACAGCATTGTAATTCAATAACAAAGGTAAATTGCTTTCCTGTGAAAGAGAAAACACAAAAGAGGCTAAATTACCTCCAAGCAAATATTGCACCGCTGGTAAAGGCAAAATAAAGATAGTCATGGTAATCCTAACTCAATAAATATAATGTGATTGAAGTATTAACTCATACAAATGAATGAAAAGGGCATATATTGTGCACTGCATGACTTGGGTATACTTGCGGAGTAGGACTATATTGACCAGAAAACACTTGAAAGAACTAGACTCAAATGTAATCAATAAGTTCACATTGCAGCCCAATTAGGTGTGTGTGTGTGTGTGTGTGTGTGTGTGTGTGTGTAACAAGTGCAACAGTACACTGTACATATACTGTACACATGCATAAAGTTCTGCTGAAGATCACACAGTCGATCTGAATAAATACAGCATCAATCGCAGTGTTTTGCATCTTCCTGTCCTTTTTACACATGTACATACGTCCATCTCCAGCAGCAGCTCAACGCCATTGAAAGTGAGTATGTTTCTATCTTTCATATGATGAATATATGAATCAGAGTGAGCCAGCAACACTGGATCCCCATCTACAGGGTCGCAACACCTGTGTGCCCTTATCGCATTTTGATTAATAACTGTTTTGTAGACCAGCGTTTCCCACAGGACCCACTGGCTAGTTCCTTTTGGGTTGTACCCAATTGCCTTGAATTGGGGGCTAAAGCCTAGCTAGAAACACGGTTTTGTTTATACGGTGGAGCAGCAGGATATCTTGATTCCAGTTTCTATCAGGTGGTGCTAAAACCATGCAATTACATGGTAGGTAGACAGGTAGGTATTGTGAAACAGCATAGTAAGTACACATTACAGAGTATTTACAACAACAATACCTTTTTTGCGGGTTGTGTAATTGGCTCAATTTGATATATTGTGCTGTGCATCTGTTCTTGTTGTTCCCACCACGTTTTTAAAAGGGCATTTCACTTCACAGCCAGACCTCTCAAGTGATTCTTATCTAAAACTGCAGGCCCCTGTTGTGTTCTTAGGATGCCAGCCCAAGCAAGAAGCCTCCAAAGAATCCACTGGTGACGATAATGTTTGTCTTCACAAACTCTGTGGACTGGGAGGGATTGAGATAAATAACAGTTTTAAAATGTAAGAAAAGTGCAATATTCTTTTAAGACAAATAACAGATCTGAATGCATATGGATAATTGATCCCTTGACTTAGCAGCCGAGTCTGTACAAGTAGGCAGAATTCGTATTATGTCAGTATGAATGTAGTTCAATTCACACTGCTTTGTCATGCACAAATCAAATCAAATCAAATGCTATTTGTCACATGTGCCGAATACAACAGGTGTAGAGCTACCTGGTCGATAAAAGAGTTGAGCTCTGGTACAGCCCTGTCGGCTTTCTTCTTCAGGTGCCTCTTGGCTTTGTTGACATCCTTCTCCACTCTCTTCCAGTCCACCTGCACATATCCACTGTGGTTGGCTATCTGGAGAATAGAATATATTTATTTTTATTTTAGGGACTATTAAAAAAACTAAGCAAAAATGCTATGTAAAATAATCTATGACAATAAGGATTTTAGCTAATAGTATTGTAGATAAAGAGCAAGCTTCTCTTCGCAGTGGGTGACCAGCATGTGAAATAACTAATTTAGACTTTTATACTGTACATTAAAACCTTTTTCCCACCTGTAACAATAGGAATCCTCCACCCACAGCAGTGGCTGCGATCTTCCCCACCTTCTGGAAAAGATATCCTGCACACCTGGCAGTGAGAGACAATGCAAAACTCTAATTAAACCCTATCCTGCATATAGTACACTAAACAGGGCAATAGAATCCTCTACAGAGGAATCCTGTATTTTGATCATACCATGCATTAAAGTACAGTAGCATTGACCACCATGAGAGAGATACAGCAAATGATAAAGAACAGTCCTGAGGATGCTCCGTTGTATAATCAACATAGGCTACCTTGGCCTGCAGGACTTACCAGCCACTCGCACCACCCAGTGCTATTTGTGTGGCCACCGAATACTTCTCAGCCATAGGACCCGAATTGTTCCCACCAAATAGGCAGCCCCACCATTGTTGACGCCTAGCATATTGTGTCAGGTCGACCACCTCATATGTGTCCTCATTCTCTGGGTCTTGGGGCGGGAGACACAAAGTAGAGCACTTTATGTACAAGAGGCGAACAATTGGCAGTTTCACAAGTAATTAATATCCCCGTCAGACGTGTTGGGATGATTGTGCCATCTTCCATTGGCAACAGTACAAATGAAGTAACGTCAAACCATGTTGGAAGGAGAGGATTATGAGTCTAATTTCTTACAGGCACATCTTGCCATAATAATCCATTCGCGTATGTGGGGACATAGCAGTCTAAAATGTCAAATTGCATAGTGTTACAACGTGGTAACAATGTTGCAACTGTAGCCATTCCTACTTATCTTGATATAATCTATGACGTTGATACATTGAAACATACCGAGTGAGTGCGATCAGAGACCGAAAGAGTAGACCAAATCGTTTTTTTAGCGAGTAGGTTGCCACATATTTGACATATATGGATATGATTTAATGCTCTATAGCGTACATCCAAGATGGAAATATGGGACCAAATATGGAAACATAAAGGTCGTTTTTGGTTTGAGAGCGACACTTACCCTCTTCACGATCCGCCATTTTGGAGTGTCTTGACTTGAATGTTGTTGACAAATGCTGTCACAGGCGTGATGGGATACACGGTTTGCATAGTTTGTCAGACAGTCAAACAGAATTTCATGCATTTAAAGAAATATCACTCGAATTATTTATCTCATTAGAAAGTCTCAATACAGTTTATAATTTAATGCAGCTTTCATAAATGTAGGTTGCCTCACAAATAAACAAAACTGACAAATAAAATGTTTGACCCCCCCAAAAAATGTATAGCTTGCAAAATATATAACTGTACACAGTAAATGTAACAGCACAGAATAGGCTACTTCAGTCTGTTATTTTGGAGCAGGATTATAGCTATAAAAGAGTCGGGTCTGTAGCCTTTGCAATAAATGACTGATTATCAAATCAAATTTATTTATATAGCCCTTCGTACATCAGCTGATATCTCAAAGTGCTGTACAGAAACCCAGCCTAAAACCCCAAACAGCAAGCAATGCAGGTGTAGAAGCACGGTGGTTAGGAAAAACTCCCTAGAAAGGCCAAAACCTAGGAAGAAACCTAGAGAGGAACCAGGCTATGGTGGGGTGGCCAGTCCTCTTCTGGCTGTGCCGGGTAGAGATTATAACAGAACATGGCCAAGATGTTCAAATGTTCATAAATGACCAGCATGGTCGAATAATAATAAGGCAGAACAGTTGAAACTGGAGCAGCAGCACGGCCAGGTGGACTGGGGACAGCAAGGAGTCATCATGTCAGGTAGTCCTGGGGCATGGTCCTAGAGCTCAGGTCCTCCGAGAGAGAGAAAGAAAGAGAATTAGAGAGAGCATATGTGGGGTGGCCAGTCCTCTTCCGGCTGTGCCGGGTGGAGATTATAACAGAACATGGCCAAGATGTTCATAAATGACCAGCATGGTCGAATAATAATAAGGTAGAACAGTTGAAACTGGAGCATCAGCACGGCCAGGTGGACTGGGACAGCAAGGACTCATCATGTCAGGTAGTCCTGGGGCATGGTCCTAGGGCTCAGGTCCTCCGAGAAAGAGAAGGAGAGAATTAGAGAACGCACACTTAGATTCACACAGGACACTGAATTGGACAGGAGAAGTACTCCAGATATAACAAACTGACCCCAGCCCCCCGACACATAAACTACTGCAGCATAAATACTAGAGGCTGAGACAGGAGGGGTCAGGAGACACTGTGGCCCCACCCGAGGACACCCCCGGACAGGGCCAAACAGGAAGGATATAACCCCACCCACTTTGCCAAAGCACAGCCCCCACACCACTAGAGGGATATCTTCAACCACCAACTTACCATCCTGAGACAAAGCTGAGCATAGCCCGCAAAGATCTCCGTCATGGCACAACCCAAGGGGGGGTGCCAACCCAGACAGGATGACCACATCAGTGAATCAACCCACTCAGGTGACGCACCCCCTCCAGGGACGGCATGAGAGAGCCCCAGTAAGCCAGTGACTCAGCCCCTGTAATAGGGTTAGAGGCAGAGAATCCCAGTGGAAAGAGGGGAACCGGCCAGGCAGAGACAGCAAGGGTGGTTCGTTGCTCCAGAGCCTTTCCGTTCACCTTCCCACTCCTGGGCCAGACTACACTCAATCATATGACCCACTGAAGAGATGAGTCTTCAGTAAAGACTTGAAGGTTTAGACCGAGTTTGCGTCTCTGACATGGGTAGGCAGACCGTTCCATAAAAATGGAGCTCTATAGGAGAAAGCCCTGCCTCCAACTGTTTGCTTAGAAATTCTAGGGACAATTAGGAGGCCTGCGTCTTGTGACCGTAGCGTACGTGTAGGTATGTACGGCAGGACCAAATCAGAGAGATAGGTAGGAGCAAGCCCATGTAATGCTTTGTAGGTTAGCAGTAAAACCTTGAAATCAGCCCTTGCTTTGACAGGAAGCCAGTGTAGGGAGGCTAGCACTGGAGTAATATGATCAAATTGTTTGGTTCTAGTCAGGATTCTAGCAGCCGTATTTAGCACTAACTGAAGTTTATTTAGTGCTTTATCCGGGAAAGTAGAGCATTGCAGTAGTCTAACCTAGAAGTGACAAAAGCATGGATTAATTTTTCTGCATCATTTTTGGACAGAAAGTTTCTGATTTTTGCAATGTTACGTAGATGGAAAAAAGCTGTCCTTGAAATCGTCTTGATATGTTCTTCAAAAGAGAGATCAGGGTCCAGAGTAACGCCGAGGTCCTTCACAGTTTTATTTGAGACGACTGTACAACCATTAAGATTAATTGTCAGATTCAACAGAAGATCTCTTTGTTTCTTGGGACCTAGAACAAGCATCACTGTTTTGTCCGAGTTTAAAAGTAGAAAGTTTGCAGCCATCCACTTCCTTATGTCTGAAACACATGCTTCTAGCAAGGGCAATTTTGGGGCTTCACCATGTTTCATTGAAATGTACAGCTGTGTGTCATCCGCATAGCAGTGAAAGTTAACATTATGTTTTCGAATAACATCCCCAAGAGGTAAAATATATAGTGAAAACAATAGTGGTCCTAAAACGGAACCTTGAGGAACACCAAAATTTACAGTTGATTTGTCAGAGGACAAACCATTCACAGAGACAAACTGATATCTTTCCGACAGATAAGATCTAAACCAGGCCAGAACTTGTCCGTGTAGACCATTTTGGGTTTCCAATCTCTCCAAAAGAATGTGGTGATCGATGGTATCAAAAGCAGCACTAAGGTCTAGGAGCACGAGGACAGATGCAAAGCCTCGGTCCGATGCCATTAAAATGTCATTTACCACCTTCACAAGTGCCGTCTCAGTGCTATGATGGGGTCTAAAACCAGACTGAAGCATTTCGTATACATTGTTTGTCTTCAGGAAGGCAGTGAGTTGCTGCGCAACAGCCTTTTCTAAGATTTTTGAGAGGAATGGAAGATTCGATATAGGCCGATAGTTTTTTATATTTTCTGGGTCAAGGTTTGGCTTTTTCAAGAGAGGCTTTATTACTGCCACTTTTAGTGAGTTTGGTACACATCCGGTGGATAGAGAGCCGTTTATTATGTTCAACATAGGAGGACCAAGCACAGGAAGCAGCTCTTTCAGTAGTTTAGTTGGAATAGGGTCCAGTATGCAGCTTGAAGGTTTAGAGGCCATGATTATTTTCATCATTGTGTCAAGAGATATAGTACTAAAACACTTGAGCGTCTCTCTTGATCCTAGGTCCTGGCAGAGTTATGCAGTCTCAGGACAACTGAGATTTGAAGGAATACGCAGATTTAAAGAGGAGTCTGTAATTTGCTTTCTAATAATCATAATTTTTTCCTCAAAGAAGTTCATGAATTTATCACTGCTAAAGTGAAAGTCATCCTCTCTTGGGGAATGCTGCTTTTTAGTTAGCTTTGCGACAGTATCAAAAATGAATTTCGGATTGTTCTTATTTTCCTCAATTAAGTTAGAAAAATAGGATGATCGAGCAGCAGTAAGGGCTCTTCGGTACTGCACGGTACTGTCTTTCCAAGCTAGACGGAAGACTTCCAGTTTGGTGTGGCGCCATTTCCGTTCCAATTTTCTGGAAGCTTGCTTCAGAGCTTGGGTATTTTCTGTGTACCAGGGAGCTAGTTTCTTATGAGAAATGTTTTTAGTTTTTAGGGGTGCAACTGCATCTAGGGTATTGCGCAAGGTTAAATTGAGTTCCTCAGTTAGGTGGTTAACTGATTTTTGTCCTCTGGTGTCATTGGGTAGACAGAGGGAATCTGGAAGGACATCAAGGAATCTTTGTGTTGTCTGTGAATTTATAGCACGACTTTTGATGTTCCTTGGTTGGGGTCTGAGCAGATTATTTGTTGCAATTGCAAACGTAATAAAATGGTGGTCCGATAGTCCAGGATTATGAGGAAAAACATTAAGATCCACAACATTTATTCCATGGGACAAAACTAGGTCCAGCGTATGACTGTGACAGTGAGTGGGGGTCCAGAGACATGTTGGACAAAACCCACTGAGTCGATGATGGCTCCGAAAGCCCTTTGGAGTGGGTCTGTGGACTTTTCCATGTGAATATTAAAGTCACCAAAGATTAGAATATTATCTGCTATGACTACAAGGTCCGATAGGAATTCAGGGAACTCAGTGAGGAACGCTGTATATGGCCCAGGAGGCCTGTAAACAGTAGCTATAAAAAGTGATTGAGTAGGCTGCATAGATTTCATGACTAGAAGCTCAAAAGACGAAAACGTCATTTTTTTTTTGGTAAATTGAAATTTGCTATCGTAAATGTTAGCAACACCTCCGCCTTTGCGGGATGCACGGGGGATATGGTCACTAGTGTAGCCAGGAGGTGAGGCCTCATTTAACACAGTAAATTCATCAGACCCACTGGCTCCAGGTCAGGTAAAGCTCCGCCTTATCTCAGTTCACTGGTCACGATGGCAACACCCATCCGTAGCACGCGCTCCAGCAGGTGTATCTCACTGATCATCCCTAAAGCCAACACCTCATTTGGCCGCCTTTCGTTCCAGTACTCTGCTGCCTGTGACTGGAACGAATTGCAAAAATCCCTGAAGTTGGAGACTTTTATCTCCCTCACCAACTTCAAACATGTGCTATCTGAGCAGCTAACCGATCGCTGCAGCTGTACATAGTCTATTGGTAAATAACCCACCCATTTTCACCTACCTCATCCCCACACTGTTTTTATTTATTTACTTTTCTGCTCTTTTGCACACCAGTATCTCTACCTGTACATGACCATCTGATCATTTATCACTCCAGTGCTAATCTGCAAGGTTGTAATTATTTGCCTACCTCCTCATGCCTTTTGCACACAATGTATATAGACTCGCCTTTTTTGTACTGTGTTATTGACTTGTTAATTGTTTACTCCATGTGTAACTCTGTGTTGTCTGCTCACACTGCTAAGCTTTATCTTGGCCAGGTCGCAGTTGCAAATGAGAACTTGTTCTCAACTAGCCTACCTGGTTAAATAAAGGTGAAAAAAAATAGGCTTAAGCCATGTTTCAGTCAGGCCAATCACATCAAGATTATGATCAGTGATTAGTTCATTGACTATAATTGCCTTTGAAGTAAGGGATCTAACATTAAGTAGCCCTATTTTGAGATGTGAGGTATCATGATCTCTTTCAATAATGACAGGAATGGAGGTGGTCTTTATCCTAGTGAGATTGCTAAGGCGAACACCGCCATGTTTAGTTTTGCCCAACCTAGGTCGAGGCACAGACACGGTCTCAATGGTGATAGCTGAGCTGACTACACTGACTGTGCTAGTGGCAGACTCCACTATGCTGGCAGGCTGGCTAACAGCCTGCTGCCTGGCCTGCACCCTATTTCATTGTGGAGCTAGAGGAGTTAGAGCCCTGTCTATGTTGGTAGATAAGATGAGAGCACCCCTCCAGCTTGGATGGAGTCCGTCACTCCTCAGCAGGTCAGGCTTGGTCCTGTTTGTGGGTGAGTCCCAGAAAGAGGGCCAATTATCTACAAATTCTAACTTTTTTCCATGATTAATGTTTTAATGTTTTTTGTGTATTTCATATTAACATTCATCAGAGTGATTTGTGGATAATATACCCTGTGGTACTATTGTATGGTATGTGATATGACAACTGTACAGTATGACAACTGACCTGGTATTCTGGGAGATGTTTTAGGATTACACATAACCTAACTCAATGTCTCCGATATCTAAGAGCTCTTGAGCTTTATGTAACTAACCTAACCTAACCTATTCTATGACTTCATGGTCAGTTATTATTTCCTTTATATTGAAAAGACACAATCTGGAGTCTGTGTTTCATCCCTTTGGTAGCCCACCCATTTCATAGACAGATTTTATTAGATAAACTCCAGGTGCAAAAGTTACGTGTTTCTACAGTATATCTACAATGCTAAATGATGTACTGTTGAATCTTGGGTAAAATAATTAGCAGATTTGGTAGGCCTATGCATATTGGGCTTGCTTCCTATGTGTTTGATAACCATTATTCTTCATTGATTTAATTGAAACCAGGAGATTAATTTGATCCCTTTCATTTTCCCTCAAACTACACTGCTTCCTGTTACAAGACGGCGACAGGTGGCCATCTATCTCTGTCACCATGACAGTGATGACAGGTTTACAGCCCAGCCTATATTTTGGCGGGGGGGGGGGCATTCCAATCGAACTGGAAAGCGACCTCTGCTCTGAGTTATCAAGTCTGATGGACGAAGCCACATCAAAACTGTTCGCTGCTCTGGCCCCCCAATGGTGGAACAAACTCCCTCACGACGCCAGGACAGCGGAGTCAATCACCACCTTCCGGAGACACCTGAAACCCCACCTCTTCAAGGAATACCTAGGATAGGATAAAGTAATCCTTCTCACCCCCCCCCCCCCTTAAATGACTTAGATGCACTATTGTAAAGTGGCTGTTCCACTGGATGTCAGAAGGTGAATTCACCAATTTGTAAGTCGCTCTGGATAAGAGCGTCTGCTAAATGACTTAAATGTAAATGTAATGTAAATGTCTGCAGGAGACAACAACAACAGCCAGCAGGATCAAGGCTCCCCATATACTTCATCCAATATCCAAATCTTCACCTTGTGTCATTATGAGTTGAACATTGGTAACAACCCCACCTCCCCAAAGCCTGTTGTGTTGTGATGGACATGTTTAGTCAGCTCCAATATGAGTACTCCAGCATCAGACCATTTAGAGAAGCTTCAAGTTTCACTGTTATGTGCACAAGTACAGTGAAATGCCTTTCTGGCAAGATCTAGTTTGGCATGTCTGAAGATACAGCATCCTGTCTACAACGTCATTGGCATCTTGCAAAAGTAAACGCATTTGTCTATGCTAACACTTGTAACACAGCACTTATATACAGTACAAGTCAAAAGTTTTGACTCACCAACTCATTCAAGGGTTTTTCTTTATTTGTATTATTTTCTATATTGTAGAATAATAGTGAAGACATCAAACTATGAAATAACACACATGGAATTATGTAGTAACCCAAAAAGTGTTAAACAAATCAAAATATATTTTAGATTCTTCAAAGTAGCCACACTTTTGCCTTGATGACAGCTTTGCAAACTCTTGGCATTCTCTGAAGTATTACAAACTATACTTTTGTAAATCACACACTACATTGTTATAGCAAACAGTGATAACAAAGCAATCACATCAGATAAAATAGTAATAGCAACACTGCAGCATTCATGCATAATCCTTGGCAACCAACTGACCTGTACCCCCTCCCATCCATGCTCTCCAGAATCCTTGGGACGTCCATACCCCCATGTAGTTTAGGTTTCAAATGGTCACCGTAAGGGTTAACATTAGAGTTAGGTAACTATACTTTCCTAGTTAAAAAAAAAAGGCAAGGGTTATGTTAAAAGTTTATAGCAAAGGTTAGGATTAGGGTTTAGTGTATGGACGCCCCAAGGATCCCAAATTATCACTAACCATACTGGCAACCCTTGAAAAGGACAGTTACCTTAACCAATAAGTAGACCTAGAAAAACGTAATGCTCATCACAATTACAACATGGGAAACCAATCGAAAGAAGCTGTGGAACTGCGTAAAGTTGAGGGGTTGTTATTCGTGTGTGTGAGGAACGACACCCAAGAAAAATGAAGTCACATGATTACACACAGATACATTCGTTGGTCACAGTGAGGAGAGGGCGTTCCTACGGTGGCGGCGTGCATTCGCCTATGTGACACAATTACAACAACTTTGAGCTGGTGTGAGGGGAACTTTACTATATCACCAAATAACGCCCTATCGTAAAAACCGGCATCAACTCTACTAATTGCATTATTTGGCAAATACATACATGTAGTATTTTGTGTACAATCATGCGATAAGGCTGTTTTTGGACGGGTCTTGCTTTCCTTCAGGATTTGGCAATCACTCGGCTGAGCTAGCTACGTTTTCAGTCCTACATACGGTGGTGTACTTTCGTTCTTATATTTTGGTGGAGTTTTGTCGCCCGCTTCCCTGTTCCTTTTCTATGAAATCGTGCGGAGTGTCGCTCGACGCGGCTGCTGCTCGAAGTCTCGGCGCTGCTGGTGATGAGGAAAATAAAATGGCGGCGGGAAAAGCGAATGAAATCGAATTGGACTTTCTGAAGCTAACAGCGCAGGAGAGAGACAGCTTGGTCAAAATTGACAGGTTAGCGAATGAGCAATGTGCATTTGCTTTCTTTGTCTACGTTTTTGTGTATTGAGTTTTCGTACCTTAAAGTATTTTAAAACGACCTATATGCCCCAAGTAATACGGAACCGCCTGTGTTGTCCTCTGCTTGCAGTTCACTATTTGGATTTCAAAGGCTTCATGAAGATGGCGCCAGAACGAAGGCCTTGCTGTTAAAGGTATGTCACAGATAGGACCAGAGTCGCCCCTCCGCTGTCACTCCTGATTCGTACATATCTGGAATACGTGTCAAGGACCTGCTGGACATTTAACCACAAAACCCGTCCATTAGCTAGAAGCCAGGTGCACAAGTGGGTGGATATTACGTTAATGAATTCCCTTTCCAGTCAGTGTGAATTATAGTTGTATCTAGACAAAATGTGGAAAAGTGACACCGGCAGCATTTTAATTTAACTAACATTACAGGACATTTGAGAAATGCATTGGGTGCGTAACCTGATTATGGCGTCCACACACGGTGCTCATAATGACACAAGTCACATTTCGATGATCGTAATTAATTTTAACAGAACATGTAACTGTAGGATACAACTGCGTGCTGCGTCCTTTACCAAATTTCCGATGCGCTGTTAGAACAACTGCCACATTGACTTTTCCTCAGCCAACAAGACCAGTAATGAACAGCAAAATCACTAACCTGTGTCAATCTACTATCCCCTATAGTAGACAAGTTTACACTCTATTGATCAGTTTTTCGGTGTGTGAGAAAGAAATATGCTATTCCAAACCGACTCGGGGACAGTTGTGGGAAGATGGATCCTAAATTCATATTACCAGTAAGCCTAGCCTACATCTGGCAAAAATGTGAATGCAATGATGCTGATGCAACAGAACATAACGTTTAGCTTAAAATGTTGATAAAACTATTATTTAATCTCATTATAAGCGCAGCAATGTGTAGGCTACATACTAATGTTCGTTCCTTGACGCGTTTTAACTACTTTGCAGATATGAAACAGTCATATCAGTCAAAAATATACATTTCCCAGTTTATGCTACACAACCAACTTTATAAGAGGTTTTAATAATAGGTTCTGTTTTCCTCAACATTCTATGACATACACTAAGGTATTGTTGGCAGAATAGATAGATGTATTTCAATGTTTGATTAATATAATTCACCTATACATCTAATTCACCAACACTCTATCACTCCAGTGTTTAATTGCTAAATTGTAATTACTTTGCCACCATGGCATATTTATTGCCTTACCTCCCTAATCTTACCTCATTTGCACTCACTGTAATATAGATTTTCTTCTATTGTGTTATTGACTGAACGTTTGTTTATTCCATGTGTAACTCTGTGTTGTTTGTGTTGCACTGCTTTGCTTTATCTTGGCCAGGTCGCAGTTGTAAATGAGAACTTGTTCTCAACTGGCCTACCTGGTTAAATAAAGGGGAATTAAATAAATTTAAATTTCTTGGTAGTCCAAAATATTGCTATTGGGTTGTAAATCACAGCTGGCCTGGTACATTGTTTGCTGCCTCCATTGGGAGCTATATGTCATATCATTAGCTACATGTCATATCATTAGAGGAGTGGGTAAGTGAAACTTTTTCCCCTCACATCGTTTTTGGTGGCTATACTATACTCCGCTAGAGATGCAGGTGTCATTTGGTTAGCTAGCAAGAACTTGAACAACTGTTATATCGTTAGCATATCGATTGCTTTCGAAAATTCACTCTCGCTATCTACTCCTATTTCAAAGCTCTCTCGTCTGAGTGTGCAAGAGCACAGAATAACTAATGAATTTACAAAAGCGCAACACCCACTGAATATGACCGACCGGTGTCAGTAAACATAGCCAAAGAAAGTAATAGTTAGTCAAGAACACTCTAGATAACATGTTAACAGCCTAACTAGCTCTGCTAGGGTGTGTAAAATGGTCAGAGTAAGGTGTTGTCTAATTTGTGTTTGGAAATACTGTAGCAAGTTAGCTTTGGGTGCTTGGTTGGGACACGCATGTATTGTTGTCAGCCAAGCTGCAGAAGGGACGAGGAGGCTACAATTCCCATCGTTTCAGTGTGATTTTGAGGGTTTATGTAATGTTCCTTCGTTAGATTTTAGCTCATCCTTCTCTGTTTCGCAGTAGTTGTTGATCTTGTTGTTGTTGATATGCATGACTGAGGGAGAGAGAGCCTACCTTTTTTTCATGGTTGTTCGATCAATAGGACTGTAAAGTTCCCAAATGTAAGAGGACTCACCAAGTGGTATTTACATATTTGCAGAAATCCATTCATGTGTATTTTGTGGCTTTTGGCGAATGTGTTCTAATGATGTAAAGTCACGCTGTTGTTACTGCCTGTAAACACACAGTCTAGTTCAAAGTGAATGATGGCAGGCCTGTGTGGCAAATAAAGGTCTACTGCAGCTCTGATTGGCTATGGCGTAGACTCTAGTCCTGGACAAGACAGATGTTTTTATTAGGTTTTATTTGTCTATTAATTGTCCAAACACACGTCCACTTTCCCACTATGTATTACTATAGCATTTTCACTAATTCCTTGGTATATGTTAGGGATGCACGATATATCGGTGAACATATTGGAATTGGACAATATTAACTAAAAATGCCAACATCGACCTGATGTCTAGTTTAAAGGCGATGTGCAAAACCGATGTCAAAGCTGAAGTGTATACCTATGTAACGTAGGTACATGACGTAATGGCACTACATAATATTTAGCGCTACACGTGCAACACAGCATTCCTCACCTAGCCCACAGTGTCTGCTGTGTGGATCGAGAAGTCAACAAGTCGAGCAGTCATTTGAAAGAGTAAGAACATTTCAGCGAGACAACTCAAAAGGCGAAATCCATTAACGCAAAATGTTTGAGTACCGGTACACACTAACAAGTGCGCTATTTTTCAGATGTTGCCCTACTGGAGTTACATAGTAATAGCGTCACTGCTCTTGGCTTCACGACTGATATTTGGACCAGCGATATCAGCCCCATGAGCATTCTGAGTCAAGGATTTCGTACCGAGGAAAGTCGTATTGCATGCTCATGAATGTGCTGGTTGTCATACCGCTTCTTCCATTTCAATGGCATTTGAGAACATGTTTGAAAGTTGGGAACATGAACACGCTAGCTCCATTCGAACAACTGACTCGAGAAATAAGCTCATCAACTACGCCTGCAGCAGACGTGATACCCTCTGTCATGGCACTGAAACACCTGCTCAACAAAACTGCCGACACAGACTGTGAACAAGCTATTCGGTGGCATTCACTCTTTACTGTGTCGCCACCATGCTCGATGCTATGTACAAGGACCGCTACTTCGATGCAGACAAGAAACAGCGTTTATGTGAAATGTTACATACACAGCTGGACAAGATGGAAACGGACACAGTGACAGTGCACACGAGGAAGAGAGGCCACGGATGGACAGACAGAGCTGAAACTTCACCGTTAGAATTGTATGATGAAATCCTGTTTGAGAATGGAAACGACTGAACAAATGAACAACGAAACAGCACAGCAAGTAAGTGAAAGAAATAGGTTTTGATGATGTTTTACTGGTAATGGGGACATATGTAAATGCCAACAAAATAACTTTTGTGTGTGTGACTGACCTTTAGTTAACTAGGCAAGTCAGTTAAGAACAAATTCTCATTTACAATGACGGCCAAATCCGGACGATGCTGGGCTAATTGTGCTCCACCCTATGGGGCTTACATCACAAATGGATGTGAATTAGCCTGGATTCGAAACAGGTACTGTAGTGACACCTTTTGCACTGAGATGCCGTCCCTTAGACCGGTGTGTGTTATCTATTTAACTGTACAGGAAAGCTTAAAAGGCCGCAAAACATTTTTTATCGTTATCGTTTTTTTGGCAAGAAAAATATTGTGTATTGGCCAAAAATGTAATGTCGGTTTATCACTAGTATACACTACCGGTTAAAAGTTTTAGAAAACCTACTTGTTTTTCTTTATTTTTTAAAACTATTTTCTACATTGTATAATAGTAGTGAAGACATCAAAGAATGTCACCTTTATTTAAGCAGGTAGGCCAGTTGAGAACAAGTTCTCTTTTACAACTGCGACCTGGTCCAGATAAAGCAAAGCAGTTTGACACAAACGTTCAGTCAATAACACAATAGAAAAATATATATACAGTGTGTGCAAATGAGGTAAGGCAATAAATAGGCCATAGTGGTGAAATATTTACAATTTAGAACTAACACTGGAGTGATAGATGTGCAGATGATGATGTGCAAGTAGAGATACTGGGGTGCAAAAGAGCAAAAATAAATAACAATATGGGGATGAGGTAGTTGGGTGGGCTATTTACAGATGGACTGTGTACAGGTGCAGTGATCGGTAAGCTGCTCTGACAGCTGATGCGTAGTTTGTGCTGGCTGGTGCGTTTACGGACATATCCAATCAATCCCAATCCCAGTCTGCTGTTCCCACATGCTTCAAGAGGGCCACCATTGTTCCAGTTACCAAGAAAGCGAAGGTATCTGAGCTAAATGACTATTGCCCCGTAACACTGACCTCCGTCATCATGAAGTGCTTTGAGAGACTAGTCAAGGATCATATCACCGACACCCTACCTGACACCCTAGACCACATATGTCAGAGTCAAGGCCCGCGGGCCACATCCGGCCCGCGAGAAGGTTTTTTACGGCCCCTGGGATGATCTTGATTTATTATTAGAACCGGCCCGCAGACCGCAGCAAGCCGGCAGCCCGCAGATCTTTTACACGCACCAATACTACATTTCCCACAATGCAACGGTGACGCACCGAGCAGTAGGCTGCTTCATTTCAATATTTATTGGCACAGCAGTCGTCAGCATCACAGTAAAATTAACTTTCAGATACCCATCAAAAATGGCAAAACGGAAGGTGGACACTGAGAACCGGGGTTTCAAACAAGGTGGGAGTCGGAGTATATGTTCACGGAGGTAGCTGGAAAACCTGTGTGTCTTCTGTGTGGAGAAAGTGTGGCGGTACTGAAAGAGTATAATCTGAGACGACATTATGAAACGAAACACGCGGACAAAAACAAGAATATGGACATGGAACAAAGGCTACAAAAGGCAGAGGAATTAAAACGAGGCCTCAAATCTCGACAGGCTCTGTTCAAAAAAGCCAAATCACAAGGCCAGGCTGCTGTCAAGGCCAGTTTTATTTTGGCAGAAGAGATCGCTAAATCAGCCCGGCCATTTACGGAGGGGGATTTCATCAAAAACTGCATGATTAAAGTTTGTGACGAAGTTTGCCCAGAAAAAAGGCAACTCTTTTTAAATGTGAGTCTGAGCAGAAACACCATTGCCGAGAGAGTAGACCAGTTGTCCATCAATCTAAAAGAGCAGCTTGTGAAAAAGGGAAAAGATTTCATTGCATATTCCTTGGCTGTGGATGAGAGCACCGACATTTCTGACATTGCCCAGTTGTCAATTTTCATCCGCGGAGTGGACTCCAGCCTAAGCGTGACAGAGGAGTTTTTGGCTTTACGTCCTATGCATGGCACAACTACGGGGCATGATTTGTATGAAGAGGTGTCAAGATGTGTAAATGAGATGGAGCTGCCTTGGGAAAAACTCGTGGGTTTGACAACCGACGGAGCACCTGCGATGTGTGGACACAGGAGCGGACTGGTGGCGAAGATACGGGAAAAGATGCAAGAGGAAAACGCGACAGGTGAGCTGACAGCTTATCATTGTATCATACACCAGGAAGCGTTGTGCGGTAAAGCCTTGAAATTGGAGCATGTAATGAGCATCATCACGCGCACAGTTAACTTTATCAGAGCCAAAGGTTTGAATCACCGCCAGTTCAAGGCATTTCTGACGGAGTTAGAAACGGAGCATGGTGATTTGCCTTATCACACAGAGGTGCGAATATATTTGTTAGGTTTTCAGTAGGTTCAATTAGGTTCACTAGACTATATGCGTCATTTAAAAATTTTTCAATGAACATTCGAACAGTCCGGCCCTCGGCTTGTAGCTAAATTTTTTATTTGGCCCTCCGTCCATTTGACTTTGACACCCCTGCCCTAGACCCACTCCAATTGACTTACCGCCCCAATAGGTGTACAGACGACGCAATCGCAAATCACACTGCACACTGCCCTAACCCACCTGGACAAGAGGAATACCTATGTAAGAATGCTGTTCATCGACTACAGCTCAGCATTTAACACCATAGTACCCTCCAAACTCGTCATTAAGCTCGAGACCCTGGGTCTCGACCCCGCCCTGTGCAACAGGGTCCTGGACGTCCTGACGGGCCGCCCCCAGGCGGTGAGGAAACATCTCCACCCCACTGATCCTCACCACTGGGGCCCCACAAGTGTGCATTCTCAGCCCTCTCCTGTACTCCCTGTTCACCCACGACTGCAACTCAATCATCAAGTTTGCAGACGACACTACAGTGGTAGGCTTGATTACCAACAACGAAGAGACTGCCTACAGGGAGGGGGGAGGGCCCTCGGAATGCGGTTTCAGGAAAATAACCTCACACTCAATGGTAACAAAACAACGGAGATGATTGTGGACTTCAAGAAACAGCAGAGTGTGCCCTGTCCACATCGAGACAGTAGTGGAGAAGGTGGAAAGTTAAGTTCCTCGGCGTACACATCACGGACAAATTGAAATGGTCCTCCCACACAGACAGCGTGGTGAAGAAGGCGCGAGGTTGAAGAAATTCGGCTTGTCACCAAACACTCACAAACTTTTACAGATGCGCAATCGAGAGCATCCTGTCGGGCTGTATCACCGCCTGGTATGGCAACTGCTCCGCCCACAACCGTAAGGCTCTCCAGAGGGCAGTGAGGTCTGCACAGCGTATCACCGGGGGCAAACTACCTGCTCTCCAGGACACCTACACCACCCGATGTCACTGGAAGGAAGGACATGGCACTGTGATAGACTACATATAATTTGCTGAGTAGAGTGTTGTAGGCTATTTTGTAAATGACCTCGCCGAAGTCAAGGATTGTTAGGATAGTCAGTTTAGCAGCATGAGTGACAGAGGCTTTGTTGCAAAATATAAAGCTGATTCTAGATTACATTTTGGGTTGGAGATGCTTAATGTGAGTTTGGAAGGAGAGTTTACAGTCTAACCAGACACCTAGAATATGTGGACAACTACAAATACCTAAGTCAGAACGTCCAGACTTGTCATGCTAGGCGGGCGGGTGCGGGCAGCAATCGGTTGAAAAGCATGCATTTAGTTATACTAACATTTAAGAGCAGTTGGAGGCCACGGAAGGAGTGTTGTATGGCATTGAAGCTCGTCTGGAGGTTAGTTAGCACAGTGTCCAAAGAAAGGCCAGAAGTATACAGAGTGGTGTCGTCTGCGTATAGGTGGATCAGGGAATCACCAGCAGCAAGAGCGACATCATTGATGTATACAGAGAAAAGAGTCGGCCCGAGAATTGAATCCTGTGGCACCCCCATAGCGACTGCCAGAGTTCCAGACAACAGGCCCTCTGATTTGACACACTGAACCCTATTCAATAAGTAGTTGGTGAGGCAGTCATTTGATAAACCAAGACTGTTGAGTCTGCCTATAAGAATTCTGTGATTGACAGATTTGAAAGTCTTGACCAGGTCGATGAAGACTGCTGCACAGTACTGTCTTTTGTCAATGGTGGTTATGCTATCGTTTAGGACCTTGAATGTGGCTGAGATGCACCCATAACCAGCTCGGAAACCAGATTGCATAGCGGAGAAAGTACGGAGGGATTCAATATGGTCGGTGATCTGTTTGTTAACTTGGCTTACGAAGACTTTAGAAAGGCAGGTAAGGATTGATTGTAGGTCTATAACAGTTTGGGTCTAGAGTGTCTTCCCCCTTTTGAAGAGGGGGATGACCACAGCAGCTTTCCAATTTTTAGGGATCTCAGATGATACAATTTCGGCGGATAGTTTTAGAAAGAGATGGTCCAGATTGTCTAGACAAGCTGAATTGTAGGGGTCCAGGTATCTATTTGGGTGAAGGAGAAGTGGGGGATGGGCTTGGGCAAGTTGCTGCGGGGTGTGCAGAGCTGTTAACCGGGGTAGGGGTAGCCAGGTGGAAAGCATGGCAAGCCGTAGAAAAATGCTTATTGAAATTCTCCTAGCCTCAGTGCAGTGGGCAGCTGGGAGGAGGTGCTCTTATTCTCCATGGACTTTACTGTATACCAAAACTTCTTGGAATTTGTGCTACAGGATGCAAATTTCTATATGAAATAGTTAGCCTTTGCTCTCTTAACTGCCTGTGTATATTGGTTCCTAACTTCCCTGAAAAGTTGCATATCGCGGGGGCTATTCGATGCTAATGCAGTACGCCACAGGATGTTTTTGTGCTGGTCAAGGGCAGTCAAGTCTGTTGAGAACCAAGGGCTATAACTGTCATTGGTTTTACATTTTTTGAATTGTGCATGCTTATTTAAGATGGTAAGGAAAGCATCTTTAAAGAATAACCAGGCATCCTCTACTGATGGGATCAGTTCAATATCCCTCCAGGATACCCAGGCCAGGTTGAGTAGAAAGGCCTGCTCGCTGAAGTGTTTTAGGGAGTGTTTGACCGTGATGAGGGGTGGTCGTTTGACCGCGGAACCATTACGGATGCAGGCAGTGATCGCTGAGATCCTGGTTGAAGACAGCAGAGGTGTATTTAGAGGGTAGGTTGATCAGGATGATATTTATGAGGGTGCCCGTGTTATGGATTTGGAGTTGTATCTGGTAGTTACCTTGATAATTTGTGTGAGATTAAGGGCATCTATCTTAGATTGTAGGACGGCCTGGGTGTTAACTCTTTGGGCTAGACGTGCCGCTAGCGACCCACCTCGATAACATCCGGTGACATTTGCAGTGAGCCAAATTCAAAAATACTAAATTCGTAACGTTAAATATCGATGAAGATACAAGTTTCTTACATAATTTAAAAGGGGAACTTCTTGTTATTCCAGCCGCTTTTGTCAGATTTCCAACAGGCGAAAGCATACCATGCGATTATCTGAGGACAGCGCCCCGCATACAAAAGCATTAAAAACATTTTCCAAACAAGCAGATGCATCGCGAAAGTCAGAAATAGCGATAAATAAATCACTTACCTTGGAAGAAATTCATCTTTTTTGCAATCCCAAATGTCCCAGTTACACAATGACAGGTTGTTTTTGTTTGAAGTAGTCCTAAATATCTTGCTGTTATCAGTGCATTTTACATTACTTTTGGGTTGTCATATAACGCTCACATGTGTAATGCGTGGAGGTATGTTTTCGTTAGAAACCATGCTGTTGGCATTTTCTGTCCTCTCTTTTGCTTCTCAAAAGTGGCTGTGTCAGCTGCAAGCGCAAGTAGCCTGGGTAGCTTACTGCTGCCCCATTTGAGAAGATTCTGACAAATTACTCTCAAGCTGTGTATGACGGTAGACACATTTGACAGAAGTCCCGAAAGTAACAAAAATGTTGTGTTCTAGTATCGGAAAAACCACTGATGTTTCAGTATACCGTGCAACACTAATCACCAGTCACCATGCAATTTTACCGTAACACAATTACACGGTAGCTAGCTACTTCATATTAAAGAGGCAGTCAAGTTACTATATCCCCTTTTTGAAATTATAAAATAATTATATGAATTTGAAGACTTTAACTTCACACCTCATGAGCTTAGTTCAACTGTCGTATCCCATCAGAACCCAAAATATAAGCTTGTTTTACTCTGTAAACAAACAAAAGGTAATCAAACACTATATAGCCTCAAAACATAGTTAAAACTATAATTTTGATAACACGGATGGTCATTCCTTGCATCCATAGCTCTCTATGAATTTGAGTGGTTAGAGTTCTCCAGCCCCATCACTCAGCTTTCTACCAAATCAGGGGCAGGGAGACAGCTTTGTTAATGTTTTGACATCATTTACGTACAGGAATGCTTGCTAATAAGCAACAACAAACAACTTTTTGCAGTGTGACTCAACACTTACTACTAGGTTACCTGCAGACGCATGGCTGATGAAGGCCTGTTACTTAATGTTCTATTGCTCCTTTTTGTCTGTTCTTTATATATTGAGTTTTTGTTCAGTAAAAGAGTGGCCCAATCACTGGCCACTTTAGTAAATGGATCACAAGTCACTTTAAACAATGCCACTTTAAACAATGTTTACATATATTACATCACTCATATCACATGTATATACTGTGTTTTATACCATCTACTGCACCTTGCCTATGCCGCTCGGCCATCGCTCATCCATATTTATATGTACATATTCATATTCCATCCCTGTAGATGTGTGTGTTTTAGGTAGTTGTTGGGGACTTGTTAGATATTACTGCTCAAGCATTTTGCTACACTCACATTAACATCTGCTAACCATGTGTATGTGACCAATGAAATGTGATTTGACATTGAGGATACAGGGTTATTGAAAATGGAGAATCTGTTGAGCTGCCTAGAACTTGCCACAGTGTCCCTCCCAGATTTTGCACTGGGAGCCGAGCCAAATCAAATAATCATCAAAGTTGTTGGTTTCTTGGGCGGGTAATTTACTATCAGATTTAAATATAACAACACCATACATGGCGCCGATTTCCTGTGCAGTGTATTTTGAAGGCTAGTTCACTCACAGTGTAGGTTTTTAGTGTTTCTGTTTTTACTGTTTGCATGGAAACATTTGGTTTATAAATGTTTTGCTTTTATATGTAGGCCTCGCTAGTTAGCTGGGAGTTAGTAGGAAGGCTACCACTTCCCTCGTGGTTAATGGCAATTCAGTGTGTTATGATGACCAATCTGAAGCATTGTGACGTCTTTTAAACACATCAAACAGAGAGACCACTCCATGGCAGGACCCAAGACCAACCCACCGCGGGGTTCTGAGTCTGTCCCGCCGTGTTGAAAACCCTTTACCTAACTCCATCAACTTTAGAATGTAACGCTACGTTAATATTAGTCCTGTAATATATACTTGACTGGTTGAGTAATGATCCACCCCGTGAGGAGATGAATAATGTCTCTGGTATAATCAGTAGTCATATTACTAAGTCACAGTGGGCTCTGGTGGGCCCGGCACCATGCAGGGCGGCGAGAGCTTTGCTACTGGAGCTAAAGACATGTCACTACATTTTTTTATTTAACCTTTATTTAACTTGGCAAGTGAGTTAAGAACAAATTCTTCGAGAGAGACAACACTACATGAAGAGTGACCTTAAGACGACGACATAGCAAGGCAGCAACACAACATAACAACATGGTAGCAACATGACATGGTAACAGCACAAAACATGGTACAAAAATGATTGGGCGTCGGACCACTTGGCATCCAGCCAGTACGCAACTACACTTTTCCTTTTTTTTAACCCTCCTCTCTTGGCACATGGCAGCCTTTCAGCTGATTATTAAGGCATGAAAACAGAGAGTTAGCCTGCTCTGGACCTGCTCCAGAAAGGGGGAGAGATGGGGATGTGAAAGTGTTGCCCTGAATTGGAAGGATTTGTTGGTTACTGTACTGTGTGCACTAGTTCCTATTATAGTGAGAAACTGTCAACTGTTGTTTTTGTCATGCCAATGGACGGACAAGCAGGACAAGTAAGCTTGATGTAGGCTACCCTTTTATTAGGGCATGTTTGTAGAGACTATAGCAGCTTGCGTTGCTTGGGCATTTGACAGACATTTGATTAGTTGACTTGGCGCGTTAGTAGTTTGGATGGTATCCAGAGGTTCACACCGTTTCTGTACCATGGTAGGACCATGTATATGGTATAACTGAATGGGCGCGTGAGGTGCGATATTAAAAAAAACAAAAAACAATTGTGTGTACAGTTGAAGTCGGATGTTTACATAAACTTAGGTTGGTGTCATTAACTTGTTTTTCAACCACTCCACAAATGTCTTGTTAACAAACTATAGTTTTGGCAAGTCGGTTAGGACATCTACTTTGTACATGACACAAGTAATTTTTCCAGCAATTGTTTACAGACAGATTATTTCACTTATAATTAACTGTATCACAATTCCAGTGGGTCAGAAGTTTACATACACTAAGTTGACTGTGCCTTTAAACAGCTTGGAAAATTTCAGAAAATTATGTTATGGCTTTACGTAAAGCTTGGAGGTGTACCTGTGGATGTATTTCAAGGCCTACCTTCAAACTCATTGCCTCTTTGCTTGACATGATGGGAAAATCAAAAGAAATCAGCCAAGACCTCTTGAAAAAAATGGTAGACCTCCAAGTCTGGTTCATGTTTGGGAGCAATTTCCAAACACCTGAAGGTACCACGTTCATCTGTACAAACCACAGCATGCAAGTATAAACACCATGGGACCACGCAGCCGTCATACCGCTTAGGAAGGAGGCGCGTTCTGTCTCCTAGAGATGAAAGTACTTTGGTGCGAAAAGTGCAAATCAATCCCAGAACAACAGCAAAGGACCTTGTGAAGATACTGAATGAAACCGGTACAAAAGTATCTACAGTGGGGCAAAAAAGTATTTAGTCAGCCACCAATTGTGCAAGTTCTCTCACTTAAAAAGATGAGGCCTGTAATTTTCATCATAGGTACACTTCAACTATGACAGACAAAATGAGAAAAAAAAAATATCCAGAAAATCACATTGTAGGATTTTTAATGAATTTATTTGCAAAGTATGGTGGAAAATAAGTATTTGGTCACCTACAAACAAGCAAGATTTCTGGCTCTCACAGACCTGTAACTTCTTCTTTAAGAGGCTCCTCTGTCCTCCACTCGTTACCTGTATTAACGGCACCTGTTTGAACTTGTTATCAGTATAAAAGACACCTGTCCACAACCTCAAACAGTCACACTCCAAACTCCACTATGGCCAAGACCAAAGAGCTGTCAAATAATGACCATCATTATGTTTGGAGGAAAAAGGGGGAGGCATGCAAGCTGAAGAACACCATCCCAACCGTGAAGCACAGGGGTTGCAGCATCAATTTGTAGGGGTGCTTTTCTGCAGGAGGGACAGGTGCACTTCACAAAATAGATGGCATCAAGAGGGAGGACAATTATATGGATATATTGAAGCAACATCTCAAGACCTCAGTCAGTATATACTGTACTCTATACCATCTACTGCATCTTGCCTATGCCGTTCGGCCATCGCTCATATTTTTATGTACATATTCGTATTCATTCCTTTACACTTGTGTGTATAAGGTAGTTGTTGTGAAATTGTTAGGTTATATTACTTGTTAGATTTTACTGCATGGTCGGAACTAGAAGCACAAGCATTTCGCTCCACTTCCATTAACACCTGCTAACCATGTGTATGTGACAAACACATTTGATTTGATTTAGGAAGTTAAGGCTTGGTTGCAAATCGGTCTTCCAAATGGACAATGACCCCAAGCATACTTCCAAAGTTGTGGCAAAATGGCTTAAGGACAACAAAGTCAAGGTATGTTCAACAAATTACTTGGACATTCCAGGATTTCAAAGGGCACCAACCACCAAGTCAATAAACCATCAAGTTAGTTCTTAAAAATAAAAATAATTGATACTTGGAATACTTTAAAAAGTGAGTGACCATCACAGAGTCCTGACCTCAATCCCATAGAAAATTTGTAGGCAGAACTGGAAAGCGTGTGCGAGCAAGGAGGCCTACAAACCTGACTCGGTTACACCAGCTCTGTCAGGAAGAATGGGCCAAAATTCACCCAACTTATTGTGGGAAGCTTGTGGAAGGCTACCCGAAACGTTTGACCCAAGTTAAACAATTTTAAGGCAATAAAAGCTGAAATAAATCATTCTCTCTACTTATATTCTGAAATTTCACATTCTTAAAATATTGCCAAGAAACTGATGTTCTCGTACAACGCTGTGTACTACTCCCTTCACAGAACAGCGCAAACTATCTCTAACCAGAATAGAAATTGGAGTGGGAGGCCCTGATGCACAACTGAGCTTGAGGACAAGTACATTAGTGTCTAGTTTGAGAAACAGATGCCTCACAAGTCCTCAACTGGCATTAAATAGTAGTAAAACACCAGCCTCAATGTCAACAGTGAAGAGGTGACTCCGCGATGCTGGCCTTCTAGTCAGAGTTCCTCTGTCCAGTCGCAATGTCAACAGTGAAGAGGTGACTCCGCGATGCTGGCCTTCTAGGCAGAATTCCTCTGTCCAGTCTCAATGTCAACAGTGAAGAGGTGACTCCGCGATGCTGGCCTTCTAGTCAGAGTTCCTCTGTCCAGTCTCAATGTCAACAGTGAAGAGGTGACTCCGCGATGCTGGCCTTCTAGTCAGAGTTCCTCTGTCCAGTCTCAATGTCAACAGTGAAGAGGTGACTTCGATGCTGGCCTTCTAGTCAGAGTTCCTCTGTCCAGTCTCAATGTCAACAGTGAAGAGGTGACTCCGCGATGCTGGCCTTCTAGTCAGAGTTCCTCTGTCCAGTCTCAATGTCAACAGTGAAGAGGTGACTCCGCGATGCTGGCCTTCTAGGCAGAATTCCTCTGTCCCGTGTCTGTGTTCTTTTGCCCATCTTAATCTTTTATTTTTATTGACTGGTCTGAGATATGGCTTTTTCTCTTCAACTCTGCCTAGAAAGCCAGCATCGCGGAGTCACCTCTTCACTGTTGACATTGAGACTGGGTTTTTGCGGGTAAGAATCAGAATGTCCACAAATGGGCTTAACCACAGACAGAACTATTTCTCAGCTCAGTGGCCTTCTATTGTCCCCCCCCCATTTTAGTGGCCTTCTTTAAGAAGCTTTTTGTGCATATGAAACATTTCTGGGATCTTTTATTTCAGCCCATGAGACATGGGACCAACACTTTACATGTTATGTTTATATTTTTGTTACCTGGGTTTGTGCCTGTGAGATTGAGTCCGACTAGTGGAAGCATCGTATTCTCTTCCCTTGCAGTTGAAACTCAAAACAGACGATCAACGGAAGTTGTGATCAAAACATTGTAAATAGCCAAGAGACACAAGGACAAAGTTTCACTTCAGTAGACTTTCGTTTCAAGTCAATTAGACTAACTTTTATGCCTATTCACAGGGCTTATGTTAAGGAATCTTTCACTCAGCTCTTTACGTGTGCACAGATCCCCAGCCAGGCAGTTGTAGCGCCAGGGGGAATAGGCTGTATAGGATTCGTAGTTTGACTTTCATTTACAAGCTATAAAATTAAATGGCTACTGCAGCATTTATTTGATAATAAATGTGATCATACTTGACTTTGTTTTTTTATTGAAGAAATGATCCCACTGTGGAGCCCTGAACACCCTCCAACGTGGCTGGTGAATAGATAACCTACCCGCCAATGCCAAAATCAACCTGCAGGCTGTTAATTTTAGACCCTGCCCCTGCACTTCGACTACTGGTTCCCCCTGTATATAGCCAAGTTATCTCACACGGTGTATTTTATGCATTTTTATTATTATTACTGTACGTGTTTCACTGTTCTATTAAATAAATGTTTTTAGATATCATTTTATTTTTTCTTTCTCTCTGCATTGTTGGGAAGGGCCTGTAAGTAAGCATTTCGCTGTTAGTCCACACCTGTTTTACGAAGTATGTAACATTTGTTTTGATATACCTTTGCCTGAAAGTGTATGTATATATATATATATATATATATATATATATATATATATATATATATATATATATATATATATACATTTTTTTTTTTTACCCTGCAATAGAATTGAATCATGTCGAGGAAATGTGAACGATTCTGTGGGACCATACGTCCTATTGTTTCCAATCCCTGTTCTTCATTAGGCTTCTCATGCTATGGAGCCTAGATGCAGTGCCTGATTGGACGGCTGGCTCTCCTCATCTGGCAACTCAGGACAGAGCACTGTACCCAGGGGTATATGGGAAATATAGCCCACATAGGGTGGTCAAATAGTGCTCTGGTGTGGTATTTGGGGGGGGACTACAATGGTGTGTTGTTTGGGGGGAGGGGTGACCTGGAATGGTGTGTTGTTTGGGGGCGTGACCTGAAATGGTTTGGTGTTTGGGGGAAGGGGTGACCTGGTGTGGTGTTTGGGGAGGGGGGTGACTGGAATGGTGTGGTGTTTGGGGGGGGTGACTGGAATGGTGTGGTGTTTGGGGGGGTGACTGGAATGGTGTGGTGTTTGGGGGGGGGGGGGGTGACTGGAATGGTGTGGTGTTTGGGGGGGGGGTGACTGGAATGGCGTGGTGTTTGGGGGGGGTGACATTTGTCTGGTTCATATCAGCCACTGTCTGCTTCAGTCAGGTCTTGAGTGATCCTGTAGCACAGTGTCTGGGATGTCTGGCTGGCTGGCTGGCTAGATCTGAATGGATGAGACAGGGCTGTGGTGTGACGATTGAGACTACGCTGTCTGTGTCTCTGTCTCCCCTTAGGACTGCACTGACCTCTCTCTCCTCTCTTTCTCCTTTATTTTTCTCACCCACTCACTCACTCACCCACTCACCCACCCACTCTGTCTGACACCTTTGGCTGCTGGACTGAAATCTGAGATCCCCCTCCTATTCAATACAGCTCTACAGTGTCACCTGCTCTACATTGTGCGTCAAATGATGAACACATGACTATCGCTTCACCCTGGTTCCTGGTATGCCATTGCTCCTGCACTGTAATAACATTCCTAACAAATGCAAATGTCGTTTTGATATCAAGTTGGAGGATTTGAAATGGCTCGACCGAACTGCTCCCTTTTCTCTCTGAGTGGCTCGGCTATATCCCGGCCACTGGTCCTGATGATATACAGCTGGGGTGCACATACTTTTTATTCAGCTAGTGACTCTCCATCCTCCAGCTCACTGCCTGTTTCTAGGTGCTGCTCTCTCATTTGGCCCTCAGCCAAACTGGGTAGGCACACCTCCCTCTTTGAAAGTCTGTGGTGGTGATTTGTGTGGCTGTTATTTACATTTTGCCAGGCTGTAACCCCAACTTTGGCATGGGAGCCTTGGCTTGTCACCTTGCCAAACGACTTGGGCTGTGAAAGCCTTGCAAATGCATCCTCCCATTGAAAGGTGGGAGGGGACACCTGTGTGTCTGGGGCGAGAAACCTGTAGAGGTACAGCGATATGGTTCCGTGATGATCAAGTTATTTTAGGGACTTGTAGTTGCTGTTTAGTAACACGTTAGATGGCTGTTTTCATATCTTCCTCATCAGGATTTTTTTGCCATTAGACAGACCGTAACCAACATGTTTAGGAAACTTAGGCCTATAAGCTAAAACTGATTTAGTGTGGACTTCTAAAAGTTGGGGCATTCTTTAGGCCACCATTTTTAATACGGGGTGTTGAAATGATTTCCCCCCTCTCCCCTCTTCCCCCTCCCCCTCCCCCTGTTTCCCCTCTTCCCCCTCCCCCTGTTTCCCCTCTTCCCCCTGTTTCCCCCTGTTTCCCCTCTTCCCCCTGTTTCCCCCTGTTTCCCCCCCTCCCCCTGTTTCCCCCTGTTTCCCCCTCCCCCTGTTTCCCCCTGTTTCCCCCCTCCCCCTGTTTCCCCTCTTCCCCCTGTTTCCCCCTGTTTCCCCCTGTTTCCCCCTCCCCCTGTTTCCCCCTGTTTCCAACTCTTCCCCCTCTTCCCTCTCCCCATAGGCTGTAAGCTGCTATGACTCTGCCATCCTGAAGTCAGAAGGGAAAGTAGAGCCAGAGATGTTCTGCCAGCTGGGCCACTTCAATCTTCTCCTGGAGGACTATCCAAAAGGTGATCAAACAAACACACACACACACACACTACACCAGATCACATCCTTAATTTAGTAATAACAATGCTTTTGAAATTGTATGTTTGGCAGAATGTAGGATTTCGGTGTTGGAATTTGTCCTTTAAAGGTAGCAGCAGCTGCCAGACAGACTACACGCCCTCCCTCTTATTCTTCCCAAACCCTGTAAAAGGTGTCTGGAAATGACAAATAATAGTAGGCAGTTATGTTGGTGTAGGATGCTCTGCCGTCCCTGTTGTCACACGGAGCCTAGTGGTTAGAGCGTTGGACTAGTAAACGGAAGGTTGCAAGTTCAAATCCCCGAGCTGACAAGGTACAAATCTGTCGTTCTGCCCCTGAACAGGCAGTTAACCCACTGTTCCTAGGCCGTCATTGAAAATAAGAATTTGTTCTTAACTGACTTGCCTAGTAAAATAAAAAAATAAAAAAACTTTGCTGCTGTCCCTGTTGTCACACGGAGTCCTTCACTTCTCTGCCGTCCCTGTTGTCACACGGAGTCCTTCACTTCTCTGCCGTCCCTGTTGTCACACGGAGTCCTTCACTTCTCTGCCGTCCCTGTTGTCACACGGAGTCCTTCACTTCTCTGCCGTCCCTGTTATTACACGGAGTCCTTCACTTCTCTGCCGTCCCTGTTATTACACGGAGTCCTTCACTTCTCTGCCGTCCCTGTTATTACACGGAGTCCTTCACTTCTCTGCCGTCCCTGTTGTCACACGGAGTCCTTCACTTCTCTGCCGTCCCTGTTATTACACGGAGTCCTTCACTTCTCTGCCGTCCCTGTTGTCACACGGAGTCCTTCACTTCTCTGCCGTCCCTGTTATTACACGGAGTCCTTCACTTCTCTGCCGTCCCTGTTATTACACGGAGTCCTTCACTTCTCTGCTGTCCCTGTTGTCACACGGAGTCCTTCACTTCTCTGCCGTCCCTGTTGTCACACGGAGTCCTTCACTTCTCTGCTGTCCCTGTTGTCACACGGAGTCCTTCACTTCTCTGCCGTCCCTGTTATTACACGGAGTCCTTCACTTCTCTGCTGTCCCTGTTGTATTACACGGAGTCCTTCACTTCTCTGCCGTCCCTGTTATTACACGAAGTCCTTCACTTCTCTGCTGTCCCTGTTGTCACACGGAGTCCTTCACTTCTCTGCCGTTATGTAATGCCACTACCATTGTTTGCGGATGTCTCTGGGCTTTATATGACGACAAGTCTGGGGGAGTTTCTTGAGGAAATGTAGGTTGTGTGCGTTGTCATGCTTGAGTGTTTTTAAGTTTGAAGAGCTGTTTATTGTTATGCTTTGGGTTTTATTTGGCCTGTATTGCTGATGAGGTAGTGGCACCACAAGATTGTGTGTTGAGTGGATGAAGATGATGTAATGTTGGCTAATTGTTACAGTATTGTTTTGATCTGTTCACTAACTGGTCTCTCCTCTCAGCATTATCTGCATATCAGAGGTACTACAGTTTACAGTCGGACTACTGGAAGGTGAGTGGCTACTTTCTGAAACATCATGTATCCAAGTAGCTGTAGACTGCTACTTTCTGAAACATCATGTATCCAAGTAGGTCTAGCTGTAGACTGCTACTTTCTGAAACGTCATGTATCCAAGTAGGTGTAGCTGTAGACTGCTACTTTCTGAAACATCATGTATCCAAGTAGCTGTAGACTGCTACTTTCTGAAACATCATGTATCCAAGTAGCTGTAGACTGCTACTTTCTGAAACATCATGTATCCAAGTAGGTCTAGCTGTAGACTGCTACTTTCTGAAACGTCATGTATCCAAGTAGGTGTAGCTGTAGACTGCTACTTTCTGAAACATCATGTATCCAAGTAGCTGTAGACTGCTACTTTCTGAAACATCATGTATCCAAGTAGCTGTAGACTGCTACTTTCTGAAACATCATGTATCCAAGTAGGTCTAGCTGTAGACTGCTACTTTCTGAAACGTCATGTATCCAAGTAGGTCTAGCTGTAGACTGCTACTTTCTGAAACATCATGTATCCAAGTAGGTCTAGCTGTAGACTGCTACTTTCTGAAACGTCATGTATCCAAGTAGGTGTAGCTGTAGACTGCTACTTTCTGAAACATCATGTATCCAAGTAGCTGTAGACTGCTACTTTCTGAAACATCATGTATCCAAGTAGCTGTAGACTGCTACTTTCTGAAACATCATGTATCCAAGTAGGTCTAGCTGTAGACTGCTACTTTCTGAAACGTCATGTATCCAAGTAGGTGTAGCTGTAGACTGCTACTTTCTGAAACATCATGTATCCAAGTAGCTGTAGACTGCTACTTTCTGAAACATCATGTATCCAAGTAGCTGTAGACTGCTACTTTCTGAAACATCATGTATCCAAGTAGATGTAGACTGCTACTTTCTGAAACATCATGTATCCAAGTAGATGTAGCTGTAGACTGCTACTTTCTGAAACACCATGTATCCAAGTAGATGTAGCTGTAGACTGCTACTTTCTGAAACATCATGTATCCAAGTAGGTGTAGCTGTAGACTGCTACTTTCTGAAACATCATGTATCCAAGTATGTCTAGCTGTAGACTGCTACTTTCTGAAACATCATGTATCCAAGTAGATGTAGCTGTAGACTGCTACTTTCTGAAACACCATGTATCCAAGTAGATGTAGCTGTAGACAGCTACTTTCTGAAACATCATGTATCCAAGTAGGTCTAGCTGTAGACTGCTACTTTCTGAAACATCATGTATCCAAGTAGATGTAGCTGTAGACTGCTACTTTCTGAAACATCATGTATCCAAGTAGGTCTAGCTGTAGACTGCTACTTTCTGAAACATCATGTATCCAAGTAGGTCTAGCTGTAGACTGCTACTTTCTGAAACATCATGTATCCAAGTAGATGTAGCTGTAGACTGCTACTTTCTGAAACACCATGTATCCAAGTAGGTCTAGCTGTAGACTGCTACTTTCTGAAACATCATGTATCCAAGTAGCTGTAGACTGCTACTTTCTGAAACACCATGTATCCAAGTAGGTCTAGCTGTAGACTGCTACTTTCTGAAACACCATGTATCCAAGTAGGTCTAGCTGTAGACTGCTACTTTCTGAAACATCATGTATCCAAGTAGCTGTAGACTGCTACTTTCTGAAACACCATGTATCCAAGTAGGTCTAGCTGTAGACTGCTACTTTCTGAAACATCATGTATCCAAGTAGATGTAGCTGTAGACTGCTACTTTCTGAAACACCATGTATCCAAGTAGGTCTAGCTGTAGACTGCTACTTTCTGAAACATCATGTATCCAAGTAGATGTAGCTGTAGACTGCTACTTTCTGAAACATCATGTATCCAAGTAGATGTAGCTGTAGACTGCTACTTTCTGAAACATCATGTATCCAAGTAGGTGTAGCTGTAGACTGCTACTTTCTGAAACATCATGTATCCAAGTAGGTCTAGCTGTAGACTGCTACTTTCTGAAACATCATGTATCCAAGTAGGTCTAGCTGTAGACTGCTACTTTCTGAAACATCATGTATCCAAGTAGGTCTAGCTGTAGACTGCTACTTTCTGAAACACCATGTATCCAAGTAGGTCTAGCTATAGACTGCTACTTTCTGAAACACCATGTATCCAAGTAGGTCTAGCTGTAGACTGCTACTTTCTGAAACATCATGTATCCAAGTAGGTCTAGCTGTAGACTGCTACTTTCTGAAACATCATGTATCCAAGTAGGTCTAGCTGTAGACTGCTACTTTCTGAAACACCATGTATCCAAGTAGGTGTAAATGTTGACTGCTGACCCCTTGTTTTCTTGGCATTCAACTACATACCTTGACGATGACAGTGTTCATAAAGGAATGGTGTTAGACTAGGGAAGCTGTTCTCCAGTGTCTAGGTCCTATTCAGTTGACCGTTTGACCCGGCCAGGCCAGCCACCAGCTCTTATCATGTGGTGTGTCCTCTCCCTGCCCAGTGTGGGTGGATAAGGGGGGGTGGATGTTAGTTCCAGTCTGCCTTGGCGCCCGTTGGCGTGTGAGTGGAGATGAGGTGTTCGGGACGTGACCGTGATGGTTGACGTGACCGTGATGGTTGACGTGACCGTGATGGTTGGGGACGTGACCGTGATGGTTGGGGACGTGACCGTGATGGTTGGGGACGTGACCGTGATGGTTGGGGACGTGACCGTGATGGTTGGGGACGTGACCGTGATGGTTGGGGACGTGACCGTGATGGTTGGGGACGTGACCGTGATGGTTGGGGACGTGACCGTGATGGGGACAGACAGCGTTGTGTTTCTGCCCCTGTTCACTGCGGTTCTGGTTCTGGGACTGTGACTGGGCCTGTCTGGGAGAAAGGGCTATGGCTTTAGAATGGAGTATGGAAGGGCTACCTGGGACTGGGCAGAGGGCTGAAGCTGGGGTGTAGGACTGAGCATCAGGTTGGGCTTTGGACTAGGGGCTGGGGTGTAGGGTTGGAGCTTGATCGAGGCTTTCTGGACTGAGCATCAGGTTGGGCTTTGGACTAGGGGCTGGGTGTAGGGTTGGAGCTTGAGTCTCACAACTGTTGGCGAGGAGCCAGGTCTCGGGTAGAGAACTTGGCTGAGCTATGCTGAGACTGGGAGGAGCAGGGAGGCAGGCTATACTCCCTGAGTCTGTGGAAGAAATGGTCAAAACATTGACTGAATTTGACTGGGTCGGTCTCATGGGAGGTGAATGTGAAGGGTAGGCTGCCAGGCTGTCAGAAACATTCTTACTCAGACTCTCGCATCCTCTCTCACTTTCTCAACTCTCACATCGTCTTACTCTGGGGACCGATGCATATCGATTAATTATTACTGGTGTTGCATGGTATACTGAAACGTCTGTACTTTTTCCGATACTCGAACCTGAAAAACGGTTTGATACTAAATGTTTGTTGCTTTCGGTACTTCTGTCAAATGTGTCTCAAGTTGTCTACTGATTTGAGAGAGGATCAAGTCTGTCAGTGCAGCCAATGTCCTCTTATCGTCTGCTCCACTTACTCATTGCTAGTTCTAGCGGCTAGAGTCTGTCTGTTCTGAGGAACCACTGCACTCACTGGGAGTCTGGGCTGCATCAGTTATGCTGCACAGAAGTTCAACTCTAATAATGCATGTCAAAAATGTTGAAAATATTTAATTACTGTTCGCAAAACAATGTCCATTATATAACTTTATTCATTCACTTTATCTCCCCCGTCTCACCTCTTTCCCAGTCAAGATCATCTTAGTTTGAGCCTCGCTGTCTGTGTGAGATGTCATGGGTCTTAAAGAGACAGTGCAGACTTTTATAAAATAACAGATGGCTTCTTCTATGCAGATGTTGTTTATCAATAAAATACGTCCCAAATGGAAGGGAAGCAGTTTGTCAAATTGACTGTGTGATTTATATAATTGATTCATTAATGCATACATTCAAATCTAAAAAGTCAAATGTAATGATATTGTCCTCGTGTGGAAACCCTCAGCCATGCTGTCTGTCTGATCCTCTCTCCTCCTAACTCCTCAGCCATACTGTCTGTCTGATCCTCTCTCCTCCTAACTCCTCAGCCATACTGTCTGTCTGATCCTCTCTCCTCCTAACTCCTCAGCCATACTGTCTGTCTGATCCTCTCTCCTCCTAACTCCTCAGCCATACTGTCTGTCTGATCCTCTCCTAACTCCTCAGCCATGCTGTCTGTCTGATCTGCTCTCTCCTCCTAACTCCTCAGCCATACTGTCTGTCTGATCCTCTCTCCTCCTAACTCCTCAGCCATGCTGTCTGTCTGATCCTCTCCTAACTCCTCAGCCATGCTGTCTGTCTGATCTGCTCTCTCCTCCTAACTCCTCAGCCATGCTGTCTGTCTGATCTGCTCTCTCCTCCTAACTCCTCAGCCATGCTGTCTGTCTGATCTGCTCTCTCCTCCTAACTCCTCAGCCATGCTGTCTGTCTGATCCTCTCTCCTCCTAACTCCTCAGCCATACTGTCTGTCTGATCCTCTCTCCTCCTAACTCCTCAGCCATGCTGTCTGTCTGATCTGCTCTCTCCTAACTCCTCAGCCATGCTGTCTGTCTGATCTGCTCTCTCCTCCTAACTCCTCAGCCATGCTGTCTGTCTGATCTGCTCTCTCCTAACTCCTCAGCCATGCTGTCTGTCTGATCTGCTCTCCTCCTAACTCCTCAGCCATGCTGTCTGTCTGATCCTCTCTCCTCCTAACTCCTCAGCCATGCTGTCTGTCTGATCTGCTCTCCTCCTAACTCCTCAGCCATGCTGTCTGTCTGATCTGCTCTCTCCTCCTAACTCCTCAGCCATGCTGTCTGTCTGATCCTCTCTCCTCCTAACTCCTCAGCCATGCTGTCTGTCTGATCCTCTCTCCTCCTAACTCCTCAGCCATACTGTCTGTCTGATCCTCTCTCCTCCTAACTCCTCAGCCATGCTGTCTGTCTGATCCTCTCCTAACTCCTCAGCCATACTGTCTGTCTGATCTGCTCTCTCCTCCTAACTCCTCAGCCATGCTGTCTGTCTGATCCTCTCTCCTCCTAACTCCTCAGCCATGCTGTCTGTCTGATCTGCTCTCTCCTCCTAACTCCTCAGCCATGCTGTCTGTCTGATCCTCTCTCCTCCTAACTCCTCAGCCATGCTGTCTGTCTGATCTGCTCTCTCCTCCTAACTCCTCAGCCATACTGTCTGTCTGATCCTCTCTCCTCCTAACTCCTCAGCCATACTGTCTGTCTGATCCTCTCCTAACTCCTCAGCCATGCTGTCTGTCTGATCTGCTCTCTCCTCCTAACTCCTCAGCCATACTGTCTGTCTGATCTGCTCTCCTCCTAACTCCTCAGCCATGCTGTCTGTCTGATCTGCTCTCTCCTCCTAACTCCTCAGCCATGCTGTCTGTCTGATCTGCTCTCTCCTCCTAACTCCTCAGCCATACTGTCTGTCTGATCTGCTCTCTTGTTTTCTGGTTGATTGATATGTCTGTATGAGTAGGAGGTTCTATGCTTAGAGACTTTCGGTTGTGACTGATACCGGTACTACAGTGTCATGTGAAACTATGGCACAATGGTAACCTCAAAGGTGAATTACTGGGACACAATGGTAACCTCTGAATTTCACTCTTTGGAAATGAACTGCAGTAGGTATTTAAGGTCTCTACTCTGCCATTGACCTTATTGGCATAGAATGCACTTTAATCCTGAGAGGGATGAGGAGCTGCTGTTTTTTGGCTAGGCCAACTAAACACTTTCCCTTTAGATGACTCAGTCAGGACTGTATGTTAGTGATATCAATCCCTCAGAGGATTGCATTATCATTTTTTGTGGGCAAAATCAACAATTCCCTTCATATTGTCTATGCGAGGGCCTGCAAACTTGACTAGTCACAGCACTATTTACTCAAAACAGTAAAATCATCTCAATTTTTGTTCTTTTTCGTGACAAATTGGATCTTTGCATATTGCAATGCAGAAAATGTCAATTGGCACTGCAAAATGAAGTGTCCCCTTCTCTGCAAATATCACAACAAAATCCCAGCTAAATCCTAGAGGGACTGTGAAGTGTCCTTATTTTGTTGAAACTTGACAGCAATCAGTGTTGTTCAGACATTATCTTTAAACATTTTTTTTATTTTAAATATTTTATTTAAAATATTTTTTTTTACCAATGCCGTTTGAGAAATAGACTAAATGTTCCTGCCACTAATGTTTTTTCTCCCTCTCTCAAGAATGCTGCCTTTTTATATGGCCTTGGTTTGGTCTACTTCCATTACAACACATTTCACTGGTAAGTACACATCGACAGTATTTTCCTTTGGACTGTAGTGTGTTTTTATTAGCTTGGCCTCGTGGACCTGTGTAGTGATACACAGGCTATATAGTACATTACATTTGTGTAGCTATTGTATGTTCCTTACTTTGTGTATGTTTTCATTGAACCCTTACCTGACTGGTGGGATTGACTGTTGAATTGTCAGTTATGCTTCTTTCATTCTATAAACTCATAGTTTAAAGTCCAATAACATTTTATTGGTCACATACATGTGGTTAGCAGATGTTTAGCAAAATGCTTGTGCTTCTAGTTCTGACAGTGTAGTAATATCTAACAAGTAATATGACAATTCCCCAACAACGACCTAATACACACAAATCTAAAGGGGTGAATGAGAATATGTACATGTAAGTGTATGGATGAGCGATGGCCGAGCAGCATAGGCAAGGTGCAATAGATGGTATAAAATACAGTATATACATGTGATATGAGTAATGTAAAATATGTAAACATTATTAATGTGGTATTAATTAAATTGGCATTGTTTAAAGTGACTAGTGATCCATTTATTAAGTGTCCAGTGATTGGGTCTCAATGTAGGCAACGGCCTCTCTGTGTTAGTGATGGCTGTTTAGCAGTCTGATGGCCTTTGTCAGAAGCTGTTTTTCATTCTCTCTGCAAATTCTGTTTATCAGTGCTGCCATTGCTTTGTATGACACTTGTTTTTCTAAGAATGTTGCTATTTACTGCCTCTGTCAATTGTAGGTCAGACATAGCCCAGAATACTACTTACAGTAAATATAGAACATTTGATATGCAGCCTGTTTGAGCTTTGGGCGGGGGAAGGAAGGAGGAAGTTAGGCAGCTGACAGTTCAGGGAAAGGAAATCCTTTTACGTTCATACACCCGAGAGCTTAAGTTACGATCATGAAAAGGTTAAAGCGTGGGGAGAGGGCGTAGTGTGATGGGGGTGCGACCAGTCTCAACGTCAACAGTGAAGAGGCGATTCCGGGAAGCTGGCCTTCTAGGCCGAGTTCCTCTGTCCAGTGTCTGTTATTTTGGCCATCTTAATATTTTCTTTTTATTGGCCAGTCTGAGATATAGCTTTTCTTTGCAACTCTGCCTAAGAGGCCAGCATCCTGGAGTCGCCTCTTCACTGTTGACGTCGAGACTGGTGTTTTGCGGGTACTATTTAATGAAACTATTTAATGAAGACACCAGTTGAAGACTTGTGAGGCATCTGTTTCTCAAACTAGACACTCTAATGTACTTGTCCTCTTGCTCAGTTGTACCCCGGGGCCTCTTCTCTTTCTATTCTGGTTAGAGCCAGTTTGTGCTATTGTGAAGTTAGTAGTACACAGCATTGTACAATATCTTCAGTTTCTTGGCAATTTCTCACATGAAATAGCCTTCATCACCCAGAACAAGAATAGACTGACAAGTTTCAGAAGAAAGTTCTTTGTTTCTGGACATTTTGACCCTGTAATCAAACTCACAAATACTGATGCTCCAGATACTCAATTAGTTGAAAGAAGGACAGTTTTATTGCTTCTTTAATCAGCACGACAGTTTTCAGCTGTGCTAACATAATTGAAAAAAACGTTTTCTAATGATCAATTAGCCTTTTAAAATGATAAACTTGGATTAGCGAACACAAGTGATGGATGCTGATAATGGGCCTTTCTACTAGAGGTCGACCGATTTATCTGAATGGCCTGTTAATTAGGGCCAATTTTAAAGTTTTCATAACAATCGAAAATCGCTATTTTTGGACAGATTTTTATTTAATTTTTGAAATATTTTTTACACCTTTATTTAACTAGGCAAGTCAGTTAAGAACACATTCTTATTTTCAATGACGGCCTAGGAACGGTGGGTTAACTGCCTTGTTCAGGGGCAGAACGACATTTTTACCTTGTCAGCTCGGGGATTCAATCTTGCAACCTTACGGTTAACTTGTTCAACGCTCTAACCACCTGCCTTACATTGCACTCCACGAGGACCCTGCCTGTTACGGCAAATGCAGTAAGAAGCCACGTTAAATTGCTAGCTAGCATTTAAACGTATCTTATAAAAAACAATCAATCATAATCACAAGTTAACTACACATGGTTGATGATATTACTAGTTTATCTAGCGTGTCCTGCGGTGCATATAATTGATGCAGTGCAGATTCGCGAAAAAGGACTGTCATTGCTCCAACATGTACCTAACCATAAACATCAATGCCTTTCTTGCAATCAGTACACAAGTATATGTTTTTAAACCTGCATATTTAGTTAATATTGCCTGCTAACATGAATTTCTTTTTACTAGGGAAATTGTGTCACTTCTCTTGCAACAGAGTCAGGGTATATGCAGCAGTTTGGGCCGCCTGGCTCGTTGTGAACTGTATGAAGACTATTTCTTCCTAACAAAGACAGCCAACTTCGCCAAACGGGGGATGATTTAACAAAAGCGCATTTGCGAAAAAGCACAATCGTTGCACGACTGTACCTAACCATAAACACCAATGCCTTTCTTAAAATCAACACACAGAAGTATATATTTTTAAACCTGCATATTTAGCTAAAACAAATCCAGGTCAGCAGGCATTATTAACCAGGTGAAATTGTGTCACTTCTCTTGCGTTCATTGCACACAGAGTCAGGGTATATGCAACAGTTTGGGCCGCCTGGCTCGTTGCGAACTAATTTGCCAGAATTTTACATTTTTATGACAACATTGAAGGTTGTACAATGTAACAGCAATATTTTGACTTATGAATGCCACACATTAGATAAAAATACGGAACGGTTCCGTATTTCACTGAAAGAATAAATGTTTTGTTTTCGAAATTATAGTTCGCGGATTCGACCATATTAATGACCGAAGGCTCATATTTCTGTGTTATTATGTTATAATTAAGTCCATGATTTGATATTTGATAGAGCTGTCTGACTGAGCGATGCGTACGAGTCTGCTGCTGCCTACCATTCATTCAAACAGCACTTTAGTGCGTTTTGCCAGCAGCTCTTCGCTGTGCTTCAAGCATTGAGCTGTTTATGACTTCAAGCCTGTCAACACCCGAGATTAGGCTGGTGTAACCAATGTGAAATGGCTAGCTAGTTAGCGGCGTGCGCGCTAATAGTGTTTCAATCGGTGACGTCACTCGCTCTGAGACTTGGAGTAGTTGTTCACCTTGCTCTGCAAGGGCCGTGGCTTTTGTGGAGCGATGGGTAACGCTGCTTCGAGGGTGGCTGTTGTCGATGTGTTTCTGGTTCGAGCCCGTCGAGGAGAGGGACGGAAGATATACTTTTACATTGGCAATACTAAAGTTCCTATAAGAACATCCAATAGTCAAATGTATATGAAATACAAATGGTATAGAGATAAATAATCCTATAATTCCTATAATAACTACAACCTAAAACTTCTTACCTGGGAATATTGAAGACTCATGGTAAAAGGAACCACCAGCTTTCATATGTTCTCATGTTCTGAGCAAGGACCTTAAACGTTAGCATTTTTACATGGCACATATTGCACTTTTACTTTCTTCTCCAACACTTGTTCAATTTGGTTTAAATAATGCAAAAAAAACAAGTTTCATTATTCAGAAGCTAGCCAGAAGCTGGCTAACTAACGTTAGTATTCAGATAACCACAGTTGGCGGTCATCAGCTCTCCTTTAGCTCGAAAAGCTATCGCCAGTTTTGTACAACGCGACTCAGACCAGAGCATACCGGACCTATTTTCTATCCATATCTCTGGATTTCTACCGCAAGCTCTGGACATTTACACCTGGATCTTGCAGCTAGCTAGCTGGTATCCGAGTGACTATTGGCTTACGTTGGTCCCGGAGCAAACATCAATTATTATGGAGCTAGCCAGCTGAAGAGTTCCATCAGCCACTCCTGGGCTACAATCACCTATCCGGACCCGTTTTAATGCCGATACGGAGCCCCACCGGGCCTTCACGACTGGACTACCGACGTTATCTGCACGAGGGAGTTATCCAACTGGCCCCTCCGTTGCGACGTCCCCTGAACGCCCATCTGCGGTCCGCTAACCTTTAGCTGTCTTATCGGCTGCTCACGGCTACGCCTACCTGGCTACGTCAACAGCACTGCACCACCAACAGCAACTCGCCCAAGCCTTCCCCATTTCTCCTTGTCCCAAATCCAGTCAGCTGATGTTGCCAAATCTGGACCCCTACAAATCAGCCGGGCTAGACAATCTGGACCCTTTCTTTCTAAAATGATCTGCCAAAATTGTTGCAACCCCTATTACTAGCCTGTTCAACCTCTCTTTTGTGTCGTCTGAGATTCCCAAAGATTGGAAAGCAGCTGCGGTCATCCCCCTCTTCAAAGGGGGGGACACTCTTGACCCAAACTGCTCCAGACCTATATCTATCCTACCCTGCCTTTCTAAGGTCTTCGAAAGCCAAGTCAACAAACAGATTACCGACCATTTCGAATCCTACCGCACCTTCTCTAATGCAATCTGGTTTCAGAGCTGGTCATGGGTGCACCTCAGCCACGCTCAAGGTCCTAAACGATATCTTAACCTGGCCAAGGCTTTCGACTCTGTCAATCACCACATCCTCATCGGCAGGCTCGATAGCCTTGGTTTCTCAAATGATTGCCTCGCCTGGTTAACCAACTACTTCTCTGATAGAATTCAGTGTGTCAAATCGGAGGGCCTGTTGTCCAGGCCGCTGGCATTCTCTATGGGGGTGCCACAGGGTTCAAATCTTGGGCCGACTCTCTTCTCTGTATACATCAATGATGTCGCTCTTGCTGAGTCTCTGATCCACCTCTACGCAGACGAAACCATTCTGTATACTTCTGGCCCTTATTTGGACACTGTGTTATCAACCCTCCAGATGAGCTTCAATGCTGTACAACTCTCCTTCCGTGGCCTCCAACTGCTCTTAAATACAAGTAAAACTAAATGCATGCTTTTCAACCGATTGCTGCCTGCACCTGCCCGCCCGCCCAGCATCACTACTCTGGACGGTCCTGACTTAGAATATGGGGACAACTACAAATACCTGGGTGTCTGGTTAGATTGTAAACTCTCCTTCCAGACTCACATGAAGTATCTCCAGTCCAAAGTTAAATCGAGCATTGGCTTCCTATTTCGCAACAAAGCATCCTTCAGTCATGCTGCCAAACATACCCTCGTAAAACTGACTATCCTACCGATCCTCGACTTCGGCGATGTCATTTACAAAATAGCTTCCATTACCCTACTTAATAATTTGGATGCAGTCTATCACAGTGCCATCCTTTTTGTCACCAAAGCCCCATATACTACCCACCACTGCGACCTGTATGATCTCGTTGGCTGGCCCTCGCTTCATACTCGTCTCCAAACCCGCTGACTCCAGGTCATCTACAAGACCCTGCTAGGTAAAGTCCCCCCTTATCTCAGCTCACTGGTTACCATAGCAGCATCCACCTGTAGCACGCGCTCCAGCAGGTATAACTCTCTGGTCACCCCCAAAACCAATTCCTCCTTTGGCCGCCTCTCCTTCCAGTTCTCTGCTGCCAATGACTGGAACAAACTACAAAAATCTCTGAAACTGGAAACACTTATCTCCCTCACTAGCTTTACGCACTAGCTGTCAGAGCAGCTCACAGATTACTGCACCTGTACCTAGCCCATCTATAATTTAGCCCAAACAACTACCTCTTCCCCTACTGTATTTATTTATTTTGCTCCTTTGCACCCCATTATTTTTATTTCTACTTTGCACATTCTTCCACTGCAATTCTACCATTCCAGTGTTTTACTTGCTATATTGTATTTATTTCGCCACCATGGCCTTTTTTGCCTTTACCTCCCTTATCTCACCTCATTTGCTCACATTGTATATAGACTTATTTTTCTACTGTATTATTGACTGTATGTTTGTTTTACTCCATGTGTAGCTCTGTGTTGTTGTATCTGTCGAACTGCTTTGCTTTATCTTGGCCAGGTCGCAATTGTAATTGAAAACTTGTTCTCAACTTGCCTACCTGGTTAAATAAAGGTGAAATAAAATAAAACATTTGAGGCTAAAATGATTTTATTGATGTATTATATTAAGTTAAAATAAGTTTTCATTCAGTATTGTTGTAATTTTCATTATAACAAATACATAAAAAAAAAAATATCGGCCAATTAATCTTTTTTTTTTTTTGGTCCTCCAGTAATCGGTTTCGGTGTTGAAAAATCATAATCGGTCGACCTCTACTTTGTCTATGTAGATATTCCATTGAAAACCAGCCGTTTCCAGCTCCAACAGTCATTTACAACATATAACAATGTCTACACTGTATTTCTGATAAATTTGTTATTTTAATGGACAAAAAATTAGCTTTTCTTTCAGGAACAAGGCTATTTCTAAGTGACCACAAACCTTTTAAACGGTAGTGTATATAAGATTTATGAGAAGGGGGAGATGAATAGAATATGACGTTCATCTAAACTGGAGGGGGAAATTATTGTCTACACACCCAACAACGAGGGTGTGCACAGTGCTCACTCACCGGGAATATGGCCGATGCTTTCCACTGGTGCCAATAAGATAGGCTATAGGCCTACTGTTGTTCGATTAATTAAGTTGAGAATTTTGATAATTAAAAAGCAGATTTGTTGTTTTAAATTGTGTTCTCTTTACAGCTTTCCAAACGCATGTTTTCCCACGATGACATTTTTTAAATATGTAAATATGCCTGGCTGGGCCTCTACTTTTCACTGACAGTCGCAACTCAACAATCGTCTATTTGGTATAACTCACGCACGTTTCCCAAATGACATGCGCTGCCTGCCTTCCAACTGTAGGCAATGTGGCTTAAAACAAGCTAATGATCCTCGGTGTTCAAATCATGCTTTAGTAGTCTATTTTGAATGATTTGTATTTATTTATGTATAGACAGAAGTAGGCTATATAATTACTTGGGGAAAGCTTTCCTTAACATAATGGACGCGGCGACTATGATCCTATGTCAATTTACTATTGGGCGGCAGGGTAGCCTAGTGGTTAGAGTGTTGGACTAGTAACCGGAAGGCTGCAAGTTCGAATCCCCGAGCTGACGAGGTACAAATCTGTCGTTCTGCCCCTGAACAGGCAGTTAACCCACTGTTCCTAGGCCGTCATTGAAAATAAGAATTTGTTCTTAACTGACTTGCCTAGTAAAATAAAGGTAAAATAAAAAAAAACATTTTTTTTAAATATTCCCCCATAGTAGAAAATTTGACCTTGTCAACTTGTCGGGAAAGAAATAACCCAAACAGATTCTAGGACAGTTGTGGGACGATAGATCCCAAATTCATACAACCAGTAGGTCTAGACTACATAAAAAAATAAAGTACTTAAAAAGCAATGAATCTGATCAGAACATTTAGCTTAAAATGTTGATAAACTATCATTTATTAAAATGATTAGCGCACAAGGCAGTAGGCTACGCACAAGTGTGCATTTGGCTACTGGACAATGAAAGCAAGTTGAAAACCAATAGAAATAGCCTACTGGACAATGAAAGGAAGTTGAAAACCAATAGAAATAGCCTACTGGACAATGAAAGCAAGTTGAAAACCAATAGAAATAGCCTACTGGTTTCAAAGGCTTTTGGAAGTCTTTATAAAACTGGTTGCGTTTTGCCGAGGCTACTTTGAAACAAGGTTAAACATGCCTCATGTGGTGAATCGTTCAAGTAAAAAAAATAAAAAATGAAGTAGCTATATGTTTTAAAAATGCCTACAGCCTCCAGCTCGTTGCCTAAGCATTTGAATGGCGAATGAGAAGCACACTTTGTAATCATGGCCCCCAAAAACTTTTTTTAACACACGATTGCATTCAGAAATATTGCGCTATGAGTGGGCTTATAAAAGCGTTGTCTGTCTGTCTGTCTGTATGCTATGTGCATGTGATTAATAAGATGCATAACGAATACACACCAATTTGGTTCCTTTAAATTATGCAAATTAACTCCTAGACAGATTTACATCAACTGGTATTTCCATCGATGAATAGGCTAAAAAGCATTATTTTGCAATGGGATGTTATTTTTCTCCTGGACAATTTTATTTGTCTGCTTACACTTTGCTTCTGCAGTGTGGTGCTCTGTGTGTGGAATCCAGTGTTCAGTCTTTTTTATCTGTCTCAGCCAGGTAACCAGTTACCAGACCCTGCTGTGTTGTTAACAGTACTGTGTCTCGGTCTCTTCACATGCTTACCTCACTGTTTTCTACCACTTTCCAAGCCTGTAAAGTGTATGGTACGAGCGACTACCACAGATGCCACAATAACCGAATAAGCCTGAGTAAATAATTTTAAATCACAAAAGAAAAAGTACCCCAGAAGCTTTTTACCAAAATACTCTCTCCCCATATACCTATTATAGGGAATATATTACTATACTTTAGAGTTGAAGTTGGGACCTTGTTGAGTAAGTACTTTGCTGTGTAGTGGTGTTAGGCATCTGTGTCATTGCCTGATATTGACTACTGTAGGTGCCCTTTCTCCCTGTCTAGGTCAGTGCAGCCCTCCTCCTCAGAGGCCCAGGCAGGACAGAGAAGGTAGGCCCGCTATGTTGGTTTCCATATGGAGAAATTCTGCTAGAATGTGTCTTTTGACGCAACTTGATGCCATCTTGAATCTACATGTTGTCTAGGCAGTCATTATGCATCTACATTTGAGTAATTCCATAGAGAATAATGCAGCTAGGAAGGTCATATTGCCCTGACTAAGAGCCATCTTGAATCTACATGTTGTCTAGGTAGTCATTATGCATCTACATTTGAGTAATTCCATAGAGAATAATGCAGCTAGGAAGGTCATATTGCCCTGACTAGGAGCCATCTTGAATCTACATGCTGTAAAGCCAAGTCGGACCATCACGGTAGAGAACTCCAGTGTCGCCCTCCTAGAGTGCAAAGAAACTTGGCGTGTCCCTGGAGAAACACCCTGTCGTTCTCTGCAAACATCGAAGCAGTGACCTGCTCCTGCAGTTTTATGCCCTACAACATCCGTAGAGTACGACCCTACCTCACACAGGAAGTAGCACAGGTCCTAATCCAGACACTTGTTCTCTCCTGTCTGGACTACTGCAACTCACTGTTGGCTGGGACATCAAACCCATGCAACTTATCCAGAACACTGGAGCTCCCTGGTCTTTAACCTTCCTAAGTTCTCTGTCACCCTGCTCCTCCGTACACTCCACTGGCTTCCAGTCGAAGGTCGCATCCACTACAAGACCATGGTACTTACCTACGGAAGAGGAACCCCCCCCCCACCTTCAGGCTATGCTCAAACACTACACCCCAATCCGAGCACTCTGTTCTGCCACCTCAGGTCTCTTGGTCCTCCCACCCCTACGGGAGGGCAGCTCCCGCTCAGCTAGGACAGCAGAGCCCTGGCCTTCTTCCGAAAACATCTGAAACCCTAACCTTCAAACAATATCTTAAATAATTCTCACCTCGACCTGGGTTATATATCTATTGTTTTATTGCTAGGTCTTACTGCCCTGTTGGAGCTAGAAACACAAACATTTCTGCAAATCTGTGTACGCAAACAAACTTTGATTAGGGGCTACAGGGAAGCATGTAATCTGGGTTCCCTCTATGTACTACAACTTACTTTCAACAGCTAGAGGCTACAGAGGAATGCAGCACTCTCAGATGTAATGTTACCAGATGTCTCCAACCAACCCTGGTCCTAGAGTTACAGAGCTAGAGCTGTGGTCTCCAACAAACCCTGGTCCTAGAGAGCTACAGGGCTAGAGCTGTGGTCTCCAACCAACCCTGATCTGAGAGAGCTACAGGGCTAGAGCGTCTCCAACCAACCCTGGTTTGAGAGAGCTACAGGGCTAGAGCTGTGGTCTCCAACCAACCCTGATCCTAGAGAGTTACGGGGCTAGAGCGTCTCCAACCAACCCTGATCCTAGAGAGTTACGGGGCTAGAGCTGTGGTCTCCAACCAACCCTGGTCCTAGAGAGCTACAAGGCTAGAGCTGTGGTCTCCAACCAACCCTGGTCCTAGTAGAACAGTAGTCTGGTCCTAGAAAGCTACAGGGCTGGACTAGTAGAGCAGTAGTCTGGTCCTAGAGAGCTACAGGGCTGGACTAGTAGAGTGGTGGGACATATTCCCTACATTAGATAATACAACAGGATTTTGTCAGTAATAGCATAATTCTAGTATTATTGGGGTTCAGTCAGAGAACACTTTCCCTTGTTTAATGTTCTCCCTCTGTCTTCGCCGTCTGTCTGGCCTGGGGACTGTTTAATGTTATGCCTCCTGTCTCTACCAGTCTGTCTGGCCTGGGGACTGTTTAATGTTATGCCTCTTGTCTCTACCAGTCTGTCTGGCCTGGGGACTGTTTAATGTTATGCCTCCTGTCTCTACCAGTCTGTCTGGCCTGGGGACTGTTTAATGTTATGCCTCCTGTCTCTACCAGTCTGTCTGGCCTGGGGACTGTTTAATGTTCTCACTCTGTCTCTACCAGTCTGTCTGGCCTGGGGACTGTTTAATGTTATGCCTCTTGTCTCTACCAGTCTGTCTGGCCTGGGGACTGTTTAATGTTATGCCTCCTGTCTCTACCAGTCTGTCTGGCCTGGGGACTGTTTAATGTTCTCACTCTGTCTCTACCAGTCTGGTTTTCTGTTAGCTTGTCTGCTGTGCACTCATTTTCACTGCCAATCTGTTCCAGCCTAGAGAAGCTAATGTGCCTACCACTCTGGAAGGAAGGAATGAATAAGAGAGAGGGAGGGAGGGATGAAGGATCGGAACAGGCAAAGGAGGGGGAGTGAGGCCAATGGGTTCAGAATGCTTATCCTGCGAGTTTGTGTGTAGTGAGATCAGTGTTTCTACTGTCGTCTCTCGTGCTGTGGCCCTGACATGCGATAGCCTTTGTTTTCACAACTGCACTGTGAGTGGATTGTTTTGTTTGTGTAGGTTCTTGTAATTGTTTGTTTATGTGTTGAATATGGGTATTTGTATATCAGAGGGGTGAAGCAGTAGAGTGGGTCAGGTTTATTTTGCAGCCTATATAGTTTGTTTTATGTGGTTTACATCAGTGTTGTTATGGTTGGGGGTTATGTTGCCAAGGTAACAGCGCTGCTTGCTCTCTTGCTTCTGTTCATTCTCTCTCATTCTCTGTGGCTCAATCCAGAGATGCTCTAGCAAGGCAAAGAGCTGCAGGACTCTTCCACACCTCTGAATGTAAAATCCAAATGTATTTTAAAATAGTAGGAGCATGTCAAGGTTTTTGTTCCTTGATTTTTATCCCAGAAAAAAAGCAGCCTCATTTAACATATCGTTATTTCTACACATTTTGCTTTTGTGAATTTTTTATTTTTTTTGTGTGTGTGTGTGTTTTGTTCCATCCTATGTTTAACGCTCTCCTCCTGATTCTCTCTGTATGCAGGGCAATAAAAGCATTTCAGGATGGGCTCTATATTGACCCCAGTTTCTCCCGAGCCACAGAGATCCACATGAGACTGGGCCTCATGTTTAAAGGCAACACCAATTACGAGTCCAGTCTGAAGGTATGTACTATTAAAGGGCTGATTCCAATTTAGTCGACTGCATTTGATTTTTAGTCTATATCACTTCCCCATTACATGTAGTATGTTTACCGTACTTCCTATCATTTCTAATCTAAGTTTGTTCGATTATGGTCATTTATGTTAATACATTCAATGTATTATTATTTTAATTATTCCAGTCTTACCGTTCACATTGTTGGAGTGGACACAGTGTTTGCAGAGTGCACAACCTATGCTACGCTTGCAAGATACAAATTTTTATTTATTTTCATTCCATTTACAAGTTTTGTCAATTCAATTTAGTCATTATGTTTAGTAGTTTGGAGCGATTCTGTCAATGTTGAGTAAGGACACGTACCTGATTAAACATAGAAGTATATAGACTACCTGGGCTGCGAGCAAATGTATATGGGGATGTGATGGTGTTTCTGATTTGCTTCACCTACCACCACTAATGACCTGTGGAGCTTCTCAGAGTAATGTTTTCTTCACCTCAAACATCAAGCAAACTAATTCTGTTTTTACATCCATTGAGAATGACAACCAATTCCTCAATGTATTTGAAAAATCTTTCCAGCGCTCTCCCTTTCAAAAACCCTCTCAGCGTGAAAGAGAGATGTCATGTTCCGATCCAGTGGAAACATAGAATAGGCCTACCTGATTACTTCTTATCAGTGCTTGACTTGGACTGAAATAGGTTCCATTACTCATTTTGGGTAGTGATGCACCGATATGACATTTTTGGCCGATACCGATATCCGATATTTTCCTTGCCAAAAGAAAAGATACCGATAACTTACATTTAACATTTTAGCTGCCTTTGAAGCATTCTAGTATAGTTAAATAGTTAACACACACACGTGGACACAGCGGTCTAAGGCACTGCATCTCAATGCAAGAGGCATCACTACAGTCCCTGGTTTGAATCCAGGTTGTATCACTTCCGGCTGTGATTGGGAGTCCCATAGGGTGCCGCACAATTGGCCCAGCATCGTCCGGGTTTGGCTGGGGTAGGTTGTAATTGTAAATAAGAATTTAGAAGAACTGTCTTGCCTAGTTAAATAAAGGTTACACACACACACCACACACACACACTGACCAAAAAGTTATTTTGTTGCCATTCACATATGTCCCCATTACCAGTAAAACATCATCAAAACCTATTTCTTTCACTTTACTTGCTGGGCTGTTTCGTTTTTCAATTGTTTCATTCTCAACCAGGATTTCTATGGAACGCTGTTTGGGTCTTTGCGTGTCAAAAAACATACATGTCAAATAAGCTTGTTGACCAATCAGGACCTGAATATGACTGCACGTCACATAATAATTTAACGCATTCATGCATTTCTTACGTAGTTATTACACATTGATTACACTATCACTCATATTTCACGTCACAATGATTCATTGATACACATGCCTTGATGATGGTAAAGTTGTCTCGCGCACCTACAGTGCTGGTCATAAAAAAAAAGCTAGCTCATTGATGCAAACAATGTTCTTCCCCAGAAACATAGCAAAACGGCAATCTAGGTGTCATCATCTAAAATAACCCTAATTTATAAGACAGTTCTAATTTGATTAATGGTGGTTGTACCCATCGATGTGACGCTAGCCACAATAAGGATTAGTCACAATAGTGGACTTTGCAGTTTGCCTTAAATAAAAGTATGACATAATTCTATCTTTTGTATTAACTTGCATCACTGTCAATGACACACTTTTATTTTATTCATATTTTTTTTCATATTTTTATTTTATTCCTCTATTGTGCCTAATCCTTATTGCGAGCAAATCAAGTGTACTATAAATCTACCGCTGGCATAAAAGAAAGCTACAGCAAAGTTGACCTTGTGAGGTTTCAAAACATTTAAAGCAATAACTTCGAGAGACTGTCAAAGAATACAGCGAAGAGCTGCTTTTTTTGAGTGAATTCATGTTTTAAGTTCATACACAGCACTTTCCCAAAAAATTTTTTTTTTATAAGACATGAAATGTTCTTCCTATTTCCACTCAGTGCTACATCACTCACTGCAGCAGTAATGAATGGTCGGAGAAGTGTATCATTAGGCACTTGTTGTTATTATTGGCTTGGGTCTATTTTTTAGAATATTTTTTTTAGAATATCAACAATATTGAGAATGTCAACATATCTAGATCTCTGCCTCTCTCGAGTCATTTTGTCTTATTTCATCAAACCGTAAGCTTAAAGAATCAGACCAGCTCAATGCATATCGTTGATTCTATTAAAAACACGGGGTGTGTCTATATATGTAAAAATACACATTTAAAAATGTAAACCAATCGATTGGTTGAAAGAACAGACAACTTTTGGTCAACCAAGATCTTCTTTAGTCAGGGACAGCCTGCTGCTGTATAAGCCTAGGTATGTATCAGTGCTCTCCTTTATGACAGTCAGTCTCCTATTTCACAGAACGATCTTCCCTACTGGAGTATGTGTAGAAAAGAATAGCCTGTTTGGTGGGTGTGTAGGCCTGTCTGGTGCCATTGACTTTGACACTATAAGCTAGGGTGGATCTCTGTGTCTTTTCTCCTCTGTGAAAGTGATATGTCTGAATCTATACTTTGTTCTGCTTTGTTTTGTGCAGACCAGACACGCACACCTGAGGGCTTCTGAACCAGACGGGATTAGAGCTGCCATGCATTGGATAGGGGTTGACTGGTGCTATTATTATCAGCAGAGCTTAGAGAGGAGTAGCATGTAGTAGACTGTCTGAGTCTAACATGGGATGTGGAACAGTGGGTTTACATGGGATGTGGGACGCTGGGTTTACATGGAGTGTGGGACGCTGGGTTTACATGGAGTGTGGGACGCTGGGTTTACATGGAGTGTGGGACGCTGGGTTTACATGGAGTGTGGGACGCTGGGTTTACATGGAGTGTGGGACGCTGGGTTTACATGGAGTGTGGGACGCTGGGTTTACATGGAGTGTGGGACGCTGGGTTTACATGGAGTGTGGGACGCTGGGTTTACATGGAGTGTGGGACGCTGGGTTTACATGGAGTGTGGGACGCTGGGTTTACATGGAGTGTGGGACGCTGGGTTTACATGGAGTGTGGGACGCTGGGTTTACATGGAGTGTGGGACGCTGGGTTTACATGGAGTGTGGGACGCTGGGTTTACATGGAGTGTGGGACGCTGGGTTTACATGGAGTGTGGGACGCTGGGTTTACATGGAGTGTGGGACTAAGTGTAAACTCTGACAGTCTGTTAGCTAGAAAAGTATCATGGCGGTGTAGGAGAACATGTTGCTGTTGTAAAGCACATTTTCTGCAATTCTATAAATGTTCCCATTGAGCTAAGAGAAAATTAGGCGTTTTTAAGCACATTTTTGGAAATTCTACACATTTTGGCATGGCTAATGTTGTTCCTCTGTTCAAACATAGAACTAAATCAATGTGCATGTTCCCTGAATGTTCTATTCTTCCCGAATGTCCAGATTGTATTTGATTGTTAGTTCTCAGAGATGGTATTTTATTTATATTTATATATATTTAGAGAGAGTATATATATATAGAGAGAGAGTTTTCTTAGTTCTCAGAGATGGTATTTTATTTTTATATATTTATTTATTTTTATATATTTTTATTTATTTATATATTATATATAAATATATTATATATAAATATATATAATACCATCTCTGAGAACTAACAAAACTCTCTCATATATATATATATATATACTGGCAGACTGAATGGGAGGGAGGCTGAGTGGTGAGAGGGTACTAGCAGACTGAATGGGAGGGAGGCTGAGTGGTGAGAGGGTACTAGCAGACTGAATGGGAGGGAGGCTGAGTGGTGAGAGGGTACTAGCAGACTGAATGGGAGGGAGGCTGAGTGGTGAGAGGGTTCTCGCAGACTGAATGGGAGGGAGGCTGTGTGGTGAGAGGGTACTAGCAGACTGAATGGGAGGGAGGCTGAGTGGTGAGAGGGTACTAGCAGACTGAATGGGAGGGAGGCTGAGTGGTGAGAGGGTACTAGCAGACTGAATGGGAGGGAGGCTGTGTGGTGAGAGGGTACTAGCAGACTGAATGGGAGGGAGGCTGAGTGGTGAGAGGGTACTAGCAGACTGAATGGGAGGGAGGCTGTGTGGTGAGAGGGTACTAGCAGACTGAATGGGAGGGAGGCTGTGTGGTGAGAGGGTACTAGCAGACTGAATGGGAGGGAGGCTGAGTGGTGAGAGGGTACTAGCAGACTGATTGGGAGGGGAGGCTGAGTGGTGAGAGGGTACTAGCAGACTGAATGGGAGGGAGGCTGTGTGGTGAGAGGGTTCTCGCAGACTGAATGGGAGGGAGGCTGAGTGGTGAGAGGGTACTAGCAGACTGAATGGGAGGGAGGCTGTGTGGTGAGAGGGTACTAGCAGACTGAATGGGAGGGAGGCTGAGTGGTGAGAGGGTACTAGCAGACTGAATGGGAGGGAGGCTGAGTGGTGAGAGGGTACGAGCAGACTGAATGGGAGGGAGGCTGAGTGGTGAGAGGGTACGAGCAGACTGAATGGGAGGGAGGCTGAGTGGTGAGAGGGTACTAGCAGACTGAATGGGAGGGAGGCTGAGTGGTGAGAGGGTTCTCGCAGACTGAATGGGAGGGAGGCTGAGTGGTGAGAGGGTACTAGCAGACTGAATGGGAGGGAGGCTGTGTGGTGAGAGGGTACTAGCAGACTGAATGGGAGGGAGGCTGAGTGGTGAGAGGGTACTAGCAGACTGAATGGGAGGGAGGCTGTGTGGTGAGAGGGTACTAGCAGACTGAATGGGAGGGAGGCTGAGTGGTGAGAGGGTACTAGCAGACTGAATGGGAGGGAGGCTGAGTGGTGAGAGGGTACTAGCAGACTGAATGGGAGGGAGGCTGAGTGGTGAGAGGGTACTAGCAGACTGAATGGGAGGGAGGCTGAGTGGTGAGAGGGTACTAGCAGACTGAATGGGAGGGAGGCTGAGTGGTGAGAGGGTACTAGCAGACTGAATGGGAGGGAGGCTGTGTGGTGAGAGGGTACTAGCAGACTGAATGGGAGGGAGGCTGTGTGGTGAGAGGGTACTAGCAGACTGAATGGGAGGGAGGCTGTGTGGTGAGAGGGTACTAGCAGACTGAATGGGAGGGAGGCTGTGTGGTGAGAGGGTACTAGCAGACTGAATGGGAGGGAGGCTGAGTGGTGAGAGGGTACTAGCAGACTGAATGGGAGGGAGGCTGTGTGGTGAGAGGGTACTAGCAGACTGAATGGGAGGGAGGCTGTGTGGTGAGAGGGTACTAGCAGACTGAATGGGAGGGAGGCTGAGTGGTGAGAGGGTACTAGCAGACTGAATGGGAGGGAGGCTGTGTGGTGAGAGGGTACTAGCAGACTGAATGGGAGGGAGGCTGAGTGGTGAGAGGGTACTAGCAGACTGATTGGGAGGGAGGCTGAGTGGTGAGAGGGTACTAGCAGACTGAATGGGAGGGAGGCTGTGTGGTGAGAGGGTACTAGCAGACTGAATGGGAGGGAGGCTGTGTGGTGAGAGGGTACTAGCAGACTGAATGGGAGGGAGGCTGTGTGGTGAGAGGGTACTAGCAGACTGAATGGGAGGGAGGCTGTGTGGTGAGAGGGTACTAGCAGACTGAATGGGAGGGAGGCTGAGTGGTGAGAGGGTACTAGCAGACTGAATGGGAGGGAGGCTGTGTGGTGAGAGGGTACGAGCAGACTGAATGGGAGGGAGGCTGTGTGGTGAGAGGGTACTAGCAGACTGAATGGGAGGGAGGCTGTGTGGTGAGAGGGTACTAGCAGACTGAATGGGAGGGAGGCTGAGTGGTGAGAGGGTACTAGCAGACTGAATGGGAGGGAGGCTGAGTGGTGAGAGGGTACTAGCAGACTGAATGGGAGGGAGGCTGAGTGGTGAGAGGGTACTAGCAGACTGAATGGGAGGGAGGCAGAGTGGTGAGAGGGTACGAGCAGACTGATTGGGAGGGAGGCTGAGTGGTGAGAGGGTACGAGCAGACTGAATGGAGAGGGTGAGAGGGTACGAGCAGACTGATTGGGAGGGAGGCTGAGTGGTGAGAGGGTTCTCGCAGACTGATTGGGAGGGAGGCAGAGTGGTGAGAGGGTACGAGCAGACTGAATGGGAGGGAGGCTGAGTGGTGAGAGGGTACTAGCAGACTGAATGGGAGGGAGGCTGAGTGGTGAGAGGGTACGAGCAGACTGAATGGGAGGGAGGCTGAGTGGTGAGAGGGTACTAGCAGACTGAATGGGAGGGAGGCTGAGTGGTGAGAGGGTTCTCGCAGACTGAATGGAGAGGGTGAGAGGGTACGAGCAGACTGAATGGGAGGGAGGCTGTGTGGTGAGAGGGTACGAGCAGACTGAATGGGAGGGAGGCTGTGTGGTGAGAGGGTACTAGCAGACTGAATGGGAGGGAGGCTGTGTGGTGAGAGGGTACTAGCAGACTGAATGGGAGGGAGGATGAGTGGTGAGAGGGTACTAGCAGACTGAATGGGAGGGAGGATGAGTGGTGAGAGGGTACTAGCAGACTGAATGGGAGGGAGGATGAGTGGTGAGAGGGTACTAGCAGACTGAATGGGAGGGAGGCTGTGTGGTGAGAGGGTACTAGCAGACTGAATGGGAGGGAGGCTGTGTGGTGAGAGGGTACGAGCAGACTGAATGGGAGGGAGGCTGAGTGGTGAGAGGGTACTAGCAGACTGAATGGGAGGGAGGCTGTGTGGTGAGAGGGTACTAGCAGACTGAATGGGAGGGAGGCTGTGTGGTGAGAGGGTACTAGCAGACTGAATGGGAGGGAGGCTGTGTGGTGAGAGGGTACTAGCAGACTGAATGGGAGGGAGGCTGTGTGGTGAGAGGGTACTAGCAGACTGAATGGGAGGGAGGCTGTGTGGTGAGAGGGTTCTCGCAGACTGAATGGGAGGGAGGCTGTGTGGTGAGAGGGTACGAGCAGACTGAATGGGAGGGAGGCTGAGTGGTGAGAGGGTACTAGCAGACTGAATGGGAGGGAGGCTGTGTGGTGAGAGGGTACTAGCAGACTGAATGGGAGGGAGGCTGAGTGGTGAGAGGGTACTAGCAGACTGAATGGGAGGGAGGCTGTGTGGTGAGAGGGTACTAGCAGACTGAATGGGAGGGAGGCTGAGTGGTGAGAGGGTACTAGCAGACTGATTGGGAGGGAGGCTGAGTGGTGAGAGGGTACTAGCAGACTGAATGGGAGGGAGGCTGTGTGGTGAGAGGGTACTAGCAGACTGAATGGGAGGGAGGCTGTGTGGTGAGAGGGTACTAGCAGACTGAATGGGAGGGAGGCTGAGTGGTGAGAGGGTACGAGCAGACTGAATGGGAGGGAGGCTGAGTGGTGAGAGGGTACTAGCAGACTGAATGGGAGGGAGGCTGAGTGGTGAGAGGGTACTAGCAGACTGAATGGGAGGGAGGCTGAGTGGTGAGAGGGTACTAGCAGACTGAATGGGAGGGAGGCTGAGTGGTGAGAGGGTACTAGCAGACTGAATGGGAGGGAGGCTGAGTGGTGAGAGGGTACTAGCAGACTGAATGGGAGGGAGGCTGAGTGGTGAGAGGGTACTAGCAGACTGAATGGGAGGGAGGCTGAGTGGTGAGAGGGTACTAGCAGACTGAATGGGAGGGAGGCTGTGTGGTGAGAGGGTACTAGCAGACTGAATGGGAGGGAGGCTGTGTGGTGAGAGGGTACTAGCAGACTGAATGGGAGGGAGGCTGTGTGGTGAGAGGGTACTAGCAGACTGAATGGGAGGGAGGCTGTGTGGTGAGAGGGTACTAGCAGACTGAATGGGAGGGAGGCTGAGTGGTGAGAGGGTACTAGCAGACTGAATGGGAGGGAGGCTGAGTGGTGAGAGGGTACTAGCAGACTGATTGGGAGGGAGGCTGAGTGGTGAGAGGGTACGAGCAGACTGAATGGAGAGGGTGAGAGGGTACGAGCAGACTGATTGGGAGGGAGGCTGAGTGGTGAGAGGGTACGAGCAGACTGAATGGGAGGGAGGCTGAGTGGTGAGAGGGTACGAGCAGACTGAATGGGAGGGAGGCTGAGTGGTGAGAGGGTACGAGCAGACTGAATGGGAGGGAGGATGAGTGGTGAGAGGGTACTAGCAGACTGAATGGGAGGGAGGCTGAGTGGTGAGAGGGTTCTCGCAGACTGAATGGAGAGGGTGAGAGGGTACGAGCAGACTGAATGGGAGGGAGGCTGTGTGGTGAGAGGGTTCTCGCAGACTGAATGGGAGGGAGGCTGTGTGGTGAGAGGGTACTAGCAGACTGAATGGGAGGGAGGCTGAGTGGTGAGAGGGTACGAGCAGACTGAATGGGAGGGAGGCTGAGTGGTGAGAGGGTACGAGCAGACTGAATGGGAGGGAGGCTGTGTGGTGAGAGGGTACGAGCAGACTGAATGGGAGGGAGGCTGAGTGGTGAGAGGGTACGAGCAGACTGAATGGGAGGGAGGCTGAGTGGTGGGAGGGTACGAGCAGACTGAATGGAGAGGGTGAGAGGGTAAAGGAGGGGAGAGGGAAAAGGGAGGGGTGGTGCATACAGCTTAGTGGAAGTGGTTTCCCTCCCTCCTGAAAGAGGGAGGGGGGAGAGGCAAGTTAGCTGGATAGAGAAAAGGCATAGAGACAAGTTTGTATTTTCATGTAAAAGGAATCAATGAGCCAACCTATGGAAATATCCAGCCATTTTGCATAAATTGATGTGCCACATGCTACTGTGTCTACAACAAACACACCCACTCAGTCACTCTCTCAGCAGGTGCTAATGTAGGCAGTGAGGGAGACCGAGGAGAGGGTTAGGGATCACTAGAGGAATTGATTGGTACATATTAGTTAGCTGATGAGGATCCTTCTTCCTGGGGAGTGAGGGAGGGGGAGATCCTCTACTGCAGCCATCTGCTGAATAGTAATCAGTGACACTGAGAGGGGGAGATCCTCTACTGCAGCCATCTGCTAGCCATCTGCTGAATAGTAATCAGTGACACTGAGAGGGGAGATCCTCTACTGCAGCCATCTGCTGAATAGTAATCAGTGACACTGAGAGGGGAGATCCTCTACTGCAGCCATCTGCTGAATAGTAATCAGTGACACTGAGAGGGGAGATCCTCTACTGCAGCCATCTGCTGAATAGTAATCAGTGACACTGAGGGGGAGATCCTCTACTGCAGCCATCTGCTGAATAGTAATCAGTGACACTGAGAGGGGAGATCCTCTACTGCAGCCATCTGCTGAATAGTAATCAGTGACACTGAGAGGGGGAGATCCTCTACTGCAGCCATCTGCTGAATAGTAATCAGTGACACTGAGAGGGGAGATCCTCTACTGCAGCCATCTGCTGAATAGTAATCAGTGACACTGAGAGGGGGAGATCCTCTACTGCAGCCATCTGCTGAATAGTAATCAGTGACACTGAGAGGGGAGATCCTCTACTGCAGCCATCTGCTGAATAGTAATCAGTGACACTGAGAGGGGAGCCATCCTCTACTGCAGCCATCTGCTGAATAGTAATCAGTGACACTGAGAGGGGAGATCCTCTACTGCAGCCATCTGCTGAATAGTAATCAGTGACACTGAGGGGAGATCCTCTACTGCAGCCATCTGCTGAATAGTAATCAGTGACACTGAGAGGGAGATCCTCTACTGCAGCCATCTGCTGAATAGTAATCAGTGACACTGAGAGGGAGATCCTCTACTGCAGCCATCTGCTGAATAGTAATCAGTGACACTGAGAGGGGAGATCCTCTACTGCAGCCATCTGCTGAATAGTAATCAGTGACACTGAGAGGGGAGATCCTCTACTGCAGCCATCTGCTGAATAGTAATCAGTGACACTGAGAGGGGAGATCCTCTACTGCAGCCATCTGCTGAATAGTAATCAGTGACACTGAGAGGGGGAGATCCTCTACTGCAGCCATCTGCTGAATAGTAATCAGTGACACTGAGAGGGGAGATCCTCTACTGCAGCCATCTGCTGAATAGTAATCAGTGACACTGAGAGGGAGATCCTCTACTGCAGCCATCTGCTGAATAGTAATCAGTGACACTGAGAGGAGATCCTCTACTGCAGCCATCTGCTGAATAGTAATCAGTGACACTGAGAGGGGAGATCCTCTACTGCAGCCATCTGCTGAATAGTAATCAGTGACACTGAGGGGGAGATCCTCTACTGCAGCCATCTGCTGAATAGTAATCAGTGACACTGAGAGGGGAGATCCTCTACTGCAGCCATCTGCTGAATAGTAATCAGTGACACTGAGAGGGGAGATCCTCTACTGCAGCCATCTGCTGAATAGTAATCAGTGACACTGAGAGGGGAGATCCTCTACTGCAGCCATCTGCTGAATAGTAATCAGTGACACTGAGAGGGGAGATCCTCTACTGCAGCCATCTGCTGAATAGTAATCAGTGACACTGAGAGGGGAGATCCTCTACTGCAGCCATCTGCTGAATAGTAATCAGTGACACTGAGAGGGAGATCCTCTACTGCAGCCATCTGCTGAATAGTAATCAGTGACACTGAGAGGGGAGATCCTCTACTGCAGCCATCTGCTGAATAGTAATCAGTGACACTGAGAGGGAGTGCAGCCATCTGCTGAATAGTAATCAGTGACACTGAGAGGGGAGATCCTCTACTGCAGCCATCTGCTGAATAGTAATCAGTGACACTGAGAGGGGAGATCCTCTACTGCAGCCATCTGCTGAATAGTAATCAGTGACACTGAGAGGGGATCTACTGCAGCCATCTGCTGAATAGTAATCAGTGACACTGAGAGGGGGAGATCCTCTACTGCAGCCATCTGCTGAATAGTAATCAGTGACACTGAGAGGGGAGATCCTCTACTGCAGCCATCTGCTGAATAGTAATCAGTGACACAGAGGGGGAGATCCTCTACTGCAGCCATCTGCTGAATAGTAATCAGTGACACTGAGAGGGGGAGATCCTCTACTGCAGCCATCTGCTGAATAGTAATCAGTGACACTGAGAGGGGAGATCCTCTACTGCAGCAGTCTGCTGAATAGTAATCAGTGACACTGAGAGGGGAGATCCTCTACTGCAGCCATCTGCTGAATAGTAATCAGTGACACAGAGGGGGAGATCCTCTACTGCAGCCATCTGCTGAATAGTAATCAGTGACACTGAGAGGGGAGATCCTCTACTGCAGCCATCTGCTGAATAGTAATCAGTGACACTGAGAGGGGGAGATCCTCTACTGCAGCCATCTGCTGAATAGTAATCAGTGACACTGAGAGGGGGAGATCCTCTACTGCAGCCATCTGCTGAATAGTAATCAGTGACACTGAGAGGGGAGATCCTCTACTGCAGCCATCTGCTGAATAGTAATCAGTGACACTGAGAGGGGAGATCCTCTACTGCAGCCATCTGCTGAATAGTAATCAGTGACACTGAGAGGGAGATCCTCTACTGCAGCCATCTGCTGAATAGTAATCAGTGACACTGAGAGGGGAGATCCTCTACTGCAGCCATCTGCTGAATAGTAATCAGTGACACTGAGAGGGGAGATCCTCTACTGCAGCCATCTGCTGAATAGTAATCAGTGACACTGAGAGGGAGATCCTCTACTGCAGCCATCTGCTGAATAGTAATCAGTGACACTGAGAGGGGAGATCCTCTACTGCAGCCATCTGCTGAATAGTAATCAGTGACACTGAGAGGGGGAGATCCTCTACTGCAGCCATCTGCTGAATAGTAATCAGTGACACTGAGAGGGGAGATCCTCTACTGCAGCCATCTGCTGAATAGTAATCAGTGACACTGAGAGGGGAGATCCTCTACTGCAGCCATCTGCTGAATAGTAATCAGTGACACTGAGAGGGGAGATCCTCTACTGCAGCCATCTGCTGAATAGTAATCAGTGACACAGAGGGGGAGATCCTCTACTGCAGCCATCTGCTGAATAGTAATCAGTGACACTGAGAGGGGAGATCCTCTACTGCAGCCATCTGCTGAATAGTAATCAGTGACACTGAGAGGGGAGATCCTCTACTGCAGCCATCTGCTGAATAGTAATCAGTGACACTGAGAGGGGAGATCCTCTACTGCAGCCATCTGCTGAATAGTAATCAGTGACACTGAGAGGGGAGATCCTCTACTGCAGCCATCTGCTGAATAGTAATCAGTGACACTGAGAGGGGAGATCCTCTACTGCAGCCATCTGCTGAATAGTAATCAGTGACACTGAGAGGAGATCTGCAGCCATCTGCTGAATAGTAATCAGTGACACTGAGAGGGGAGATCCTCTACTGCAGCCATCTGCTGAATAGTAATCAGTGACACTGAGAGGGGAGATCCTCTACTGCAGCCATCTGCTGAATAGTGTAATCTAGTGAGCCACTGAGAGGGAGATCCTCTACTGCAGCCATCTGCTGAATAGTAATCAGTGACACTGAGAGGGGAGATCCTCTACTGCAGCCATCTGCTGAATAGTAATCAGTGACACTGAGAGGGGAGATCCTCTACTGCAGCCATCTGCTGAATAGTAATCAGTGACACTGAGAGGGGAGATCCTCTACTGCAGCCATCTGCTGAATAGTAATCAGTGACACTGAGAGGGGAGATCCTCTACTGCAGCCATCTGCTGAATAGTAATCAGTGACACTGAGAGGGGGAGATCCTCTACTGCAGCCATCTGCTGAATAGTAATCAGTGACACTGAGAGGGGGAGATCCTCTACTGCAGCCATCTGCTGAATAGTAATCAGTGACACGGGGGGGAGATCCTCTACTGCAGCAGTCTGGAGAGCTGTGGAGAGGGAGGGAGAGAAGGGGCAAGGAGGAGCTGTAGAGAGAGAGACAGGGCAAGGAGGAGCTGTAGAGGGAGAGAAGGGGCAAGGAGGAGCTGTAGAGAGAGAGACGGGGCAAGGAGGAGCTGTAGAGGGAGAGAAGGGGCAAGGAGGAGCTGTAGAGGGAGAGAAGGGGCACGGAGGAGCTGTAGAGGGAGAGAAGGGGCACGGAGGAGCTGTAGAGGGAGAGAAGGGGCACGGAGGAGCTGTAGAGGGAGAGAAGGGGCACGGAGGAGCTGTAGAGGGAGAGAAGGGGCAAGGAGGAGCTGTAGAGGGAGAGAAGGGGCACGGAGGAGCTGTAGAGGGAGAGAAGGGGCACGGAGGAGCTGTAGAGGGAGAGAAGGGGCAAGGAGGAGCTGTAGAGGGAGAGAAGGGGCAAGGAGGAGCTGTAGAGAGCTGTAGAGGGAGAGAAGCGGCATGGAGGAGCTCTAGAGAGAGAGAAGGGGCAAGGAGGAGCTGTAGAGGGAGAGAAGGGGCAAGGAGGAGCTCTAGAAGGAGAGAAGGGGCATGGAGGAGCTCTAGAAGGAGAGAAGGGGCAAGGAGGAGCTGCTGGAAGGTATTATGATGTTTCAGGGAGGTCCTGCATCGTACAGAAGGTTTGGCATGCATGGTAGAGTATTGTTTGTGTTTTGGTCTAGTGATACATTTTCCATGTTGAGTGTGTGCAACTTTGAAGATGTGTTTGTTTGTTCCGGGTATATCTCCTCAGCTGTGTGTGTGTGTGTGTGTGTGTGTGTGTGTGTGCTGAACTGTGACTTACTCTGACTGAGGTGCGGGGGAGGGAGGTTAGCTGAGGGAGCCTGATTTTTATCTGCCTGACATTGACGTGTGACACTGTTAAGTATGTTTATTTTAGACAGGCGCCTCTGTCTGTTATTTTTGATGAGGTGTTATGCCTTATCTCTTTGATTTGGGTTACATTCCTTTGCTTCCTGTTTCCAGTGTTTCATTACCAGTACAGTGTGTTCATATGTTACAGTATGTATTTTATTATAAACTGGGTGGTTTGAGCCCTGAATGCGGATTGGCTGACAGCCATGGTATATCAGACCGTATACCACGGGTATGACAAACATACATTTTTACTGCTCTAATTACATTGGTTACCTGTTTATAATAGCAATAGGGCACCTCGGGAGTTTGTGTCGCGCCTAACAGCCCTTAGCTGTGATATATTGGCCATATACCACACACCCTCGTGCCTTACTGCTTAATTATACTATGTTCTGTTGGTGTGTCACAGGCTGGTGATGGCAATAAGATGTTGTCTTAAGACAGAGTAATAAAGCGTGCTGCAGAACCTGTTGTATTTGTGTAGGGGTCAGAGTATCTGAGCTGAGCGGTCGGAAATCAAAGCTCCAAGCTCATGGAGTGGTGCTTGCGCACAACCTTTCCAGACGCTCTGCTAAAAACCCCTCTGCTAAAAACCCCTCTGCTAAAAACCCCTCTGCTAAAAACCCCTCTGCTAAAAACCCCTCTGTTAAAAACCCCTCTGTTAAAAACCCCTCTGCTAAAAACCCCTCTGCTAAAAACCCCTCTGCTAAAAACCCCTCTGCTAAAAACTGCTCCCCCGAAGGAAAAAAACTTTGCTCCATTCATTAAAATCACTAATTTCAAATAGGCTACATGTCGTTTTTAAAAAGCATATAAATACTTTAAATATTTCAGGAGCCAGACAGGTAGTCTAAAAACATATTATTTATGCCATTTTATTTCAATTTATTTCTAGGCCATAGTCTACAAAGAACTACATTGTGAAGCAATTGTGAGAGTGACACTCTAGGCTGGCACTCAGCATTTAAACAACATTTCGAAACATGAGTTTGGCTTCAGGCTCAAGCGATGTCTGGAGAGCAGGTCAGCAGTAGAGACTACCCTCTCAGCGCTCGGAGAGCAGGCCGGCCAGCAGTAGAGATGACGCTCGGAGCGCAGGCCGGCCAGCAGTAGAGACTACCCTCTCAGCGCTCGGAGAGCAGGCCGGCCAGCAGTAGACTACCCTCTCAGCGCTCGGAGAGCAGGCCGGCCAGCAGTAGAGACTATCCTCTCAGCGCTCGGAGAGCAGGCCGGCCAGCAGTAGAGACGACGCTCGGAGCGCAGGCCGGCCAGCAGTAGAGACTACCCTCTCAGCGCTCGGAGAGCAGGCCAGCAGTAGAGACTACCCTCTCAGCGCTCGGAGAGCAGGCCAGCAGTAGAGACTACCCTCTCAGCGCTCGGAGAGCAGGCCGGCCAGCAGTAGAGACTATCCTCTCAGCGCTCGGAGAGCAGGCCGGCCAGCAGTAGAGACTATCCTCTCAGCGCTCGGAGAGCAGGCCAGCAGTAGAGACTACCCTCTCAGCGCTCGGAGAGCAGGCCAGCAGTAGAGACTACCCTCTCAGCGCTCGGAGAGCAGGCCGGCCAGCAGTAGAGACTATCCTCTCAGCGCTCGGAGAGCAGGCCGGCCAGCAGTAGAGACTACCCTCTCAGCGCTCGGAGAGCAGGCCAGCAGTAGAGACTACCCTCTCAGCGCTCGGAGAGCAGGCCAGCAGTAGAGACTACCCTCTCAGCGCTCGGAGAGCAGGCCAGCAGTAGAGACTACCCTCTCAGCGCTCGGAGAGCAGGCCAGCAGTAGAGACTACCCTCTCAGTGCTTGGAGAGCAGGCCAGCAGTAGAGACTACCCTCTCAGTGCTTGGAGAGCAGGCCAGCAGTAGAGACTACCCTCTCAGCGCTCGGAGAGCAGGCCAGCAGTAGAGACTACCCTCTCAGCGCTCGGAGAGCAGGCCGGCCAGCAGTAGAGACTATCCTCTCAGCGCTCGGAGAGCAGGCCAGCAGTAGAGACTACCCTCTCAGCGCTCGGAGAGCAGGCCAGCAGTAGAGACTACCCTCTCAGCGCTCGGAGAGCAGGCCAGCAGTAGAGACTACCCTCTCAGCGCTCGGAGAGCAGGCCAGCAGTAGAGACTACCCTCTCAGCGCTCGGAGAGCAGGCCAGCAGTAGAGACTACCCTCTCAGCGCTCGGAGAGCAGGCCAGCAGTAGAGACTACCCTCTCAGCGCTCGGAGAGCAGGCCAGCAGTAGAGACTACCCTCTCAGCGCTCGGAGAGCAGGCCAGCAGTAGAGACTACCCTCTCAGCGCTCGGAGAGCAGGCCAGCAGTAGAGACTACCCTCTCAGCGCTCGGAGAGCAGGCCAGCAGTAGAGACTACCCTCTCAGTGCTCGGAGAGCAGGCCAGCAGTAGAGACTACCCTCTCAGCGCTCGGAGAGCAGGCCAGCAGTAGAGACTACCCTCTCAGCGCTCGGAGAGCAGGCCGGCCAGCAGTAGAGACTATCCTCTCAGCGCTCGGAGAGCAGGCCGGCCAGCAGTAGAGACGACGCTCGGAGCGCAGGCCGGCCAGCAGTAGAGACTACCCTCTCAGCGCTCGGAGAGCAGGCCAGCAGTAGAGACTACCCTCTCAGCGCTCGGAGAGCAGGCCGGCCAGCAGTAGAGACTACCCTCTCAGCGCTCGGAGAGCAGGCCGGCCAGCAGTAGAGACTATCCTCTCAGCGCTCGGAGAGCAGGCCAGCAGTAGAGACTACCCTCTCAGCGCTCGGAGAGCAGGCCAGCAGTAGAGACTACCCTCTCAGCGCTCGGAGAGCAGGCCGGCCAGCAGTAGAGACTATCCTCTCAGCGCTCGGAGAGCAGGCCGGCCAGCAGTAGAGACGACGCTCGGAGCGCAGGCCGGCCAGCAGTAGAGACTACCCTCTCAGCGCTCGGAGAGCAGGCCGGCCAGCAGTAGAGACTATCCTCTCAGCGCTCGGAGAGCAGGCCAGCAGTAGAGACTACCCTCTCAGCGCTCGGAGAGCAGGCCGGCCAGCAGTAGAGACTATCCTCTCAGCGCTCGGAGAGCAGGCCGGCCAGCAGTAGAGACTATCCTCTCAGCGCTCGGAGAGCAGGCCGGCCAGCAGTAGAGACTACCCTCTCAGCGCTCGGAGAGCAGGCCAGCAGTAGAGACTACCCTCTCAGCGCCGGAGAGCAGGCCGGCCAGCAGTAGAGACTATCCTCTCAGCGCTCGGAGAGCAGGCCAGCAGTAGAGACTACCCTCTCAGCGCTCGGAGAGCAGGCCAGCAGTAGAGACTACCCTCTCAGCGCTCGGAGAGCAGGCCAGCAGTAGAGACTACCCTCTCAGCGCTCGGAGAGCAGGCCAGCAGTAGAGACTACCCTCTCAGCGCTCGGAGAGCAGGCCAGCAGTAGAGACTACCCTCTCAGTGCTTGGAGAGCAGGCCAGCAGTAGAGACTACCCTCTCAGTGCTTGGAGAGCAGGCCAGCAGTAGAGACTACCCTCTCAGCGCTCGGAGAGCAGGCCAGCAGTAGAGACTACCCTCTCAGCGCTCGGAGAGCAGGCCGGCCAGCAGTAGAGACTACCCTCTCAGCGCTCGGAGAGCAGGCCGGCCAGCAGTAGAGACTATCCTCTCAGCGCTCGGAGAGCAGGCCGGCCAGCAGTAGAGACTACCCTCTCAGCGCTCGGAGAGCAGGCCAGCAGTAGAGACTATCCTCTCAGCGCTCGGAGAGCAGGCCAGCAGTAGAGACTACCCTCTCAGCGCTCGGAGAGCAGGCCAGCAGTAGAGACTACCCTCTCAGCGCTCGGAGAGCAGGCCAGCAGTAGAGACTACCCTCTCAGCGCTCGGAGAGCAGGCCAGCAGTAGAGACTACCCTCTCAGCGCTCGGAGAGCAGGCCAGCAGTAGAGACTACCCTCTCAGTGCTTGGAGAGCAGGCCAGCAGTAGAGACTACCCTCTCAGTGCTTGGAGAGCAGGCCAGCAGTAGAGACTACCCTCTCAGCGCTCGGAGAGCAGGCCAGCAGTAGAGACTACCCTCTCAGCGCTCGGAGAGCAGGCCGGCCAGCAGTAGAGACTACCCTCTCAGCGCTCGGAGAGCAGGCCGGCCAGCAGTAGAGACTATCCTCTCAGCGCTCGGAGAGCAGGCCGGCCAGCAGTAGAGACTACCCTCTCAGCGCTCGGAGAGCAGGCCAGCAGTAGAGACTACCCTCTCAGCGCTCGGAGAGCAGGCCAGCAGTAGAGACTACCCTCTCAGCGCTCGGAGAGCAGGCCAGCAGTAGAGACTACCCTCTCAGCGCTCGGAGAGCAGGCCAGCAGTAGAGACTACCCTCTCAGCGCTCGGAGAGCAGGCCAGCAGTAGAGACTACCCTCTCAGCGCTCGGAGAGCAGGCCAACAGTAGAGACTACCCTCTCAGCGCTCGGAGAGCAGGCCAGCAGTAGAGACTACCCTCTCAGCGCTCGGAGAGCAGGCCAGCAGTAGAGACTACCCTGTCAGCGCTCGGAGAGCAGGCCAGCAGTAGAGACTACCCTCTCAGCGCTCGGAGAGCAGGCCAGCAGTAGAGACTACCCTCTCAGCGCTCGGAGAGCAGGCCAGCAGTAGAGACTACCCTCTCAGCGCTCGGAGAGCAGGCCGGCCAGCAGTAGAGACTACCCTCTCAGCGCTCGGAGAGCAGGCCGGCCAGCAGTAGAGACTATCCTCTCAGCGCTCGGAGAGCAGGCCAGCAGTAGAGACTACCCTCTCAGCGCTCGGAGAGCAGGCCAGCAGTAGAGACTACCCTCTCAGCGCTCGGAGAGCAGGCCAGCAGTAGAGACTACCCTCTCAGCGCTCGGAGAGCAGGCCAGCAGTAGAGACTACCCTCTCAGCGCTCGGAGAGCAGGCCAGCAGTAGAGACTACCCTCTCAGTGCTCGGAGAGCAGGCCAACAGTAGAGACTACCCTCTCAGTGCTTGGAGAGCAGGCCAGCAGTAGAGACTACCCTCTCAGCGCTTGGAGAGCAGGTCAGCAGTAGAGACTACCCTCTCAGCGCTTGGAGAGCAGGCCAGCAGTAGAGACTATCCTCTCAGCGCTCGGAGAGCCACTGGGGATGCTAAACAACCTTCGAGCCACTCTTACCAAGCTGGGCAGAGATGTGTTTTATTATTTTTCTCTCTTGGTAGACCTAAGGGTTATTTTACCTAATGTCCTTATCAAAACAGAAAATCTCCCTGAAAGAGGCAATATGCCAGGCATATTGGGCCGAATTCAATGATGGCCTATTGTATAGATAATAGAACAAATGAACAAAACTTTTAGGAGATCTGATTTTTAGTTTAGAAATACTTTGCTACAATGACACACTAGCTACCCACTTGGTTACTCTATGTTAAAGCATGTGCATGTACTAAGTACACCACCATGCTTTTGGGATACTTGTCTTTTCAGATTTCACAATGATTCTAATGTTGTGGACACTACATTTCCTCCTCATCTTTGACTACCAATGCATGCTGGGCCAGGCATGCCCTGAGCTCGTAAAGTAAAAGTTACTGGAGCGTAATTGGACCGGGCAAGAAGGCCAACACTCCAGCCTTTGGGGAAATTGGCGCCACGCTCCAGTCAAAATTGGGCACGCTCCATTGCTCGCTCCACTCCAGCTTCGCTCTGCTAGTAATACTCTGATAGGGGTGTACCATGTGCAGGCTTTTGCTTCAGCCCAACACTAACACTTGGTGCCTAAATGTAGGTTGTGGTATCAGGTGTGGTATAGCTCGGCTGGAACAAAAGCCTGCAGCTCTCCAGGATTACTGGGTCATGACCAGAACATGACACTGAAACCAGTAGAGGCCTGAACTACATGTTGAGACTGGGGCCTGTCGCCTACCTCGGGTACACTCACTTCACGAGCTCAGGGCATACCCAGCCCAGCATGCATTTGTGGTCTACTTGTGTTCCGCTAAAGATTAGGAGGATCAAGAGCAAGAGAGGGAGTGTGGTGATGTAGTGTCCACAATTAAAGAAAGAAGCGTGATGCTGTACATAGTACGTGCACATGCTATGACATAAAGGAAGGAGGTGGGTAGCTAGCGAAGTGCGTCATTGTAGCAAAACAAAAAAATCAGATCTCTTAAAAGTTTCATACATTTTCGTTATATTATCTATACAATAGGCTGCCATTGATTTTGGCCCAATAGGCCTGGCAAGTTACCTCTCAAGAAGCTTTCTGTTTTGATAGGGTTATTTTGCCTATAATCCTTTAGGCCTACCTACAGGAAAAAAACAACTATACATCCCTGCCCAGCCTGGAAAGAGTGACCAGAAGGGTGTTTAGCATTCCCAGTGGCTCTGCAAGCTCTGATATTCTCTGCTGCTGGTCTGCCGCATGAGCGGCCAGACTCTGGCCACACTCATGTTTTTAAAAAATTATTCAAAGACACTGTAGATGGAGCCTAATAAGGCATTTTTCATTTCATTCGAAGTCACAGTTTAGACTCTAATGATTTAATACAACAAATAAAGGTAAAAAAAAAAAAAAAATGTTGAAATAGTGTAGCCTTGAGAATGTTGATCTTCCATCTGGAAGGTTCTCCCATCTCCACAGAGGAACTCTGGAGCTCTGTCAGTGACCATCGGCTTCTTGATCACCTCCCTGACCAAGGCCCTTCTCCCGTGATTGCTCAGTTTGGCCTGGCAGCCAGCTCAAGGAGTAGTCTTGTCTTGGTGGTTCAAAACTTCTTCCATTTAAGAATGATGGAGGCCACTGTTCTTGGAGACCTTCAATGCTACAGAAATGTTTTACATCTGTTTCTCGACACAATCCTGTCTCTGAGCTCTATAGAAATTCCTTTGACCACATGGCTTGGTTTTTGCTCTGACATGCACTGTCAACTGTGGGAACTTATATAGACAGGTGTGCTTTTCCAAATCATGTCCAATCAATTGAATTTACCACAGGTGGACTCCAATCAAGTTGTAGGAACATCTCTCGAATGATCAATGGAAACAGGGTGCACCTGAGCTCAATTTCGAGTCTCATTGCAAAGTACTTGAATACTTATGTAAATAAGGTATTTGTTTCTTATTTTAAATACATTTACAAAAGTCTGAACCCTATTTTTGCTTTGTCACGATGGTGTATTGTGTGTAAAGTAATGAGGAAAACAATTAATTTAATACATTTTAGAACCAGGCTGGAACTTAACAAAAGGGGGGAAAGTCAAGTGGTCTGAATACTTTTGAATGCGTTATATGTAGGGCAGACAATTGACTACTCATATTCCACATCAATCTGACCATGCAATATTTGGTTACATTACTTTATGTGCCCCCCCCCAGCATTACTATTCACTTTTCAGATATGGGTGCGCGTCAAAATATCTATAGATTTAACCGCTTCTGCAGTAAAATAGTTTAACGCAACCATCATTTTGATATATGGGAGACCTTGGTGGTGTTTTGTTATACCTCAGGTAGAGGTATCACATTTTTGTTGGGTGGGGTGGGGGGAGGCTTGCCACTTGCCTATAGATCGAGCCATCTCCATATCCCCATATCATTATTGTGGTTGTAGTGAAAATGCTTGAGCTCCTAGCTCCAACAGTGCAGTAATATCTAACAATTGATAACAATACACATCTAAAAGTAAAAGAATGGAATTAAGAAATATATAAATATTAGGACGAGCAATGTCGGAGTGGCTTTGGCTAAAATACAGTAGAATAGAATACAGTACATACACATGAGATGAGAAAAGCAGCATGTAAACATTATTAAAGTGACCAGTGATTCCATGTCTATGTAAATAGGGCAGCAGCCTCTAAGGTGCAGGGTTGAGTTGCCGGATGTTAGCCGGCTAGTAATGGCTATTTAACAGTCTGATGGCCTTGAGAAAGAAGCTGTTTTTCAGTCCCTCGGTCCCAGCTTTGATGCACCTGCGCTGACCTAATTTTCTGGATGATAGCTGGGTGAACAGGCTGTGGCTTGGGTGGTTGATGATCTTTTTAGCCTTCCTGTGACATCGGGTGCTGTAGGTGTCCCGCAGGGCAGGCAGTGTGCCTCCAGTGATGCGTTGTGCAGCCGTACCAGCCTCTGGAGAGCCCTGCGGTTATGGGTGGTGCAAACCGTACCAGCCTCTGGAGAGCCCTGCTGTTATGGGTGGTGCAGACCGTACCCTGCTGTTATGGGTGGTGCAGACCGTACCCTGCTGTTATGGGTGGTGCAGACCGTACCCTGCGGTTATGGGTGGTGCAGACCGTACCAGCCTCTGGAGAGCCCTGCGGTTATGGGTGGTGCAGACCGTACCCTGCTGTTATGGGTGGTGCAGACCGTACCCTGCGGTTATGGGTGGTGCAGACCGTACCAGCCTCTGGAGAGCCCTGCGGTTATGGGTGGTGCAGACCGTACCCTGCTGTTATGGGTGGTGCAGACCGTACCAGCCTCTGGAGAGCCCTGCGGTTATGGGTGGTGCAGACCGTACCCTGCGGTTATGGGTGGTGCAGACCGTACCAGCCTCTGGAGAGCCCTGCGGTTATGGGTGGTGCAGACCGTACCCTGCTGTTATGGGTGGTGCAGACCGTACCCTGCGGTTATGGGTGGTGCAGACCGTACCAGCCTCTGGAGAGCCCTGCGGTTATGGGTGGTGCAGACCGTACCCTGCTGTTATGGGTGGTGCAGACCGTACCCTGCGGTTATGGGCGATGCAGTTGTCGTACCAGGCAGTGATAGAATGCCCTCAATTGTGCATCTGTAAAGTTTCTGAGGGTTTTAGGGGCAAAGCAGAATTTCTTCGGGCCCCTGAAGTTGAAGAGGCGCTGTCACGCCGGCTTCACCACACTGTCTCTGTAGGTGGACCATTTCAGATAGTCAGTGATGTGCACGCTGAGGAACTTGAAGCTTTCCACCCTCTTCGCTGCTGTCCCGTCAATATGGATAGGGGCATGCTCCCTCTGCTGTTTCCTGAAGTCCACAATCAGCTCCTTTGTTTTGTTGACGTCTAGAGAGAGGTTATTTTCCTGGCCCCACTCTGTCAAGACCCTCACCTCCTTGTAGGCTGTCTTGTCATTGTTGGTAATCAGGCCTACTAATGTTGTCTCATTTACAAACTTGATGGTTGAGTTGGAGCTGTGCGTGGCCACGCAGTCATGGGTGAACAGGGAGTACAGGAGGAGGCTGAGCACGTAACATTGTGGGTCCCCAGTGTTGAGGATCAGTCAAGTGGAGGTGTTGTTTCCTACCTTCACCACCTGGGGGCGGCCCATCAGGAAGTCCAGAACTCAGTTGCACATGGCGGAGTTCAGACCCAGGGCCCTGAGCTTAATGATGAGCTTGGATGGTACTATGGTGTTGAAGGCTGAGCTGTAGTCAATGAACAGCATTCTGACATAGGCATTCCTCTTGTCCAGGAGGGATAGGACAGTCTGCAGTGCGATGGCATCGTCTGTGGACCTATTGGGACGTTAAGCAAATTGAAGTGGGTCTATTGTGTCAGGTAAGGTAGACGTGATATGATCCTTGACTAGCCTCTCGAAGCTTTTTATGATGACAGAAGTGAGTGCTACGGGGCGATAGTCATTTAGTTCAGTTACCTTAGCTTTCTTGGGAACAGGAACAATGGTGGACATCTTGAAGCAAGTGGGGACAGCAGACGGAGAGGTTGAGTATGTCCGTAAACACTCCAGCCAGCTGGTTTGCGCATGCTCTGAGGACTCTAGGTTTTGAGTAGGTTTTAATGGTCACCATGGGAACAACATACCCTATACACATATCCAGTCCCAATCAGGTCTACACACACAGGACTAGGGGAGTTGGGAAAATGACATGTTCTAAGGCAGGGCTTTCCAACCCTTCCCCTGGAGAGCTGCCCTCCTGTATATTTTCACTCCAACCCTGTCCTCTGCCCTCCTGTATATTTTCACTCCAACCCTGTCCTCTGCCCTCCTGTATATTTTCACTCCAACCCTGTCCTCTGCCCTCCTGTATATTTTCACTCCAACCCTGTCCTCTGCCCTCCTGTATATTTTCACTCCAACCCTGTCCTCTACCCACCTGTATATTTTCACTCCAACCCAGGTGTAACTAACCTGATTCAGCTTATCAACCAGCTAATTATTAGATTTGGATGTGCTAGATTCGGGTTGGAAACCCCCCCCCCCCCCCAGGACTGTAGCTCTCCAGGAACAGGGTTGGAGAGGCTGGTTGTCAGGCTGTGTGCGTCCGCGGAGAGTTGGATCTGCTGTTGAGGAGACACTGCAGCAGGGTTGTGCGGGCTAGTCACATGGTCAACCCGGTCTTTGAACGTCCTCTCTGTCCGTTGCGCTGTCATACTTTAGCTGTTGTTTGTAAGCCTGGCGGGACCAGACCATGTTTGTATACTTCATGTGAAATGCTAACCTTTTGTCATAATGGACCAACGCTGCATAGAAACCCTCCTTAATGACATGCATTCTCTCTCTGCAGCATTTTCAGCTGGCTTTGATTGACTCCAACCCCTGCACTTTGTCCAAAGCTGAAAGTAAGGACCATTACATCCCCATTTCTCTCTTCTACACTCAAGCACACCATTCCTCTCCTGTTTGGTACCGTCACTGAAACCCCAATGAATTCCCCTTCCTGTTTTTCCCCCAGTATGTGGAGTTATGTACTCACTGGCTATGTGAGATGATGCATTATCCATAATGACAGTGTCAGGTTGACTTGGTCATTTGTCAGTGTTAACCCACGTAAAGGAAAGGGCACAGAACGCTGTCTGGGTATTTTTATCATTTCATTATATACTCCCGGTTGCCGTGCCATTTCCCCATGGTCTGTATGCCTGACCCTGGGGTTTTCAAGGCAACACACACACACACACACGCTCATTCCAACCACCTGCCTGAGATTGAGTTGCCTAGGAGACCACATTAGAAGGGATCGGCAGAGCGCTGCTCGCTAGAGCTCAGACTCTGCCACACGTACATGTGAGCAATTTTATGCATACACACACACACACACACACACATTGGGGACCGAACCTCTCTCCCATCTGTTGCCACACACCATGCAGACTCCTTCCGTCTGCACCCAGGGACTCAGAAGCAGTACCACAGGGGGGGACTCAGAAGCAGTACCACGGGGGGACTCAGAAGCAGTACCACGGGGGGGACTCAGAAGCAGTACCACAGGGGGAGTCAGAAGCAGTACCACGGGGGGGGGAGTCAGAAGCAGTACCACAGGGGGGAGTCAGAAGCGGTACCACAGGGGGGAGTCAGAAGCAGTACCACAGGGGGGGGGGGGAGTCAGAAGCAGTACCACAGGGGGGGGAGTCAGAAGCAGTACCACAGGGGGAGTCAGAAGCAGTACCACAGGGGGGAGTCAGAAGCAGTACCACAGGGGGGAGTCAGAAGCAGTACCACAGGGGGAGTCAGAAGCCGCACCACAGGGGGGGGAGTCAGAAGCAGTACCACAGGGGGGAGTCAGAAGCAGTACCACAGGGGGAGTCAGAAGCAGTACCACAGGGGGGAGTCAGAAGCCGCACCACAGGGGGAGTCAGAAGCAGTACCACAGGGGGGGGAGTCAGAAGCAGTACCACAGGGGGAGTCAGAAGCAGTACCACAGGGGGAGTCAGAAGCAGTACCACAGGGGGAGTCAGAAGCAGTACCACAGGGGGAGTCAGAAGCAGTACCACAGGGGGAGTCAGAAGCAGTACCACAGGGGGAGTCAGAAGCAGTACCACAGGGGGAGTCAGAAGCAGTACCACAGGGGGGAGTCAGAAGCAGTACCATAGGGGAGAGTCAGAAGCAGTACCACAGGGGGAGTCAGAAGCAGTACCACAGGGGGAGTCAGAAGCAGTACTACGGGGGGGAGTCAGAAGCAGTACCACAGGGGGGGGGGGGAGTCAGAAGCAGTACCACAGGGGGGAAGTCAGAAGCAGTACCACAGGGGGGAGTCAGAAGCAGTACCACAGGGGGAGTCAGAAGCAGTACCACAGGGGGGAGTCAGAAGCAGTACTACGGGGGGAGTCAGAAGCAGTACCACGGGGGGGGAGTCAGAAGCAGTACCACAGGGGGAGTCAGAAGCAGTACCACAGGGGGAGTCAGAAGCCGCACCACAGGGGGAGTCAGAAGCAGTACCACAGGGGGAGTCAGAAGCAGTACCACAGGGGGAGTCAGAAGCAGTACCACAGGGGGAGTCAGAAGCAGTACCACAGGGGGAGTCAGAAGCAGTACCACAGGGGGGAGTCAGAAGCAGTACCACTGGGGGGAGTCAGAAGCAGTACCACAGGGGGGAGTCAGAAGCAGTACCATAGGGGGAGTCAGAAGCAGTACCACAGGGGGGAGTCAGAAGCAGTACCACGGGGGAGTCAGAAGCAGTACCACAGGGGGGGAGTCAGAAGCAGTACTACGGGGGGGGGGGGGAGTCAGAAGCAGTACCACAGATTTATTTGCCATAGCTCTCTCTGTAAAAAAAACAAAAAAAAACAACGTTTTTCTCCATTTCATGAATTTCTACCAGCTGGAGCTTCTGTTTGGTTTCATCACTAAGGGGAAATGTGAGAGAGCACACTATGTAAGTGATTTAATCTCCAGTCCTTTGTATCAGTTTAACTCTCTCTTTCTATTTACAGTTCAGTTCCACATCGCTCATTTATATGAGATTCAGGTAAGAAATCCTTCCTTATTTCCCCTTTTTCTCTGGTGCTGGTGAGAAGTCTCCTGTACATTTTGGTGGTGGATAGGTTGAGTTGACCTCGTATAGATCTTCGAGTGACCTAGTATCACTATATACCTTATAATATGGCCTATCTTCTAATCCCTTATCAGTTGTTGTCATTACTCCTAAAAGGGAAGGTAGCTGTGGTCTGTTTACCTTGTGGTCTGTTTACCTTGTGGTCTGTTTACCTTGTGGTCTGTTTACCTTGTGGTCTGTTTACCTTGTGGTCTGTTTACCTTGTGGTCTGTTTACCTTGTGGTCTGCACAAACCGTTATTTCTTTGTCCTCTGTGACAGCAGGAAGTAGGCATATGCAAACTGAAACAAGGCAACAGTCAACATGTCGTCTGCCTCGAATGGGCCTGTTAGTGACAACTAGAAACATTAACAACATTTATTGTCAGCTGTATCTGTATGGAATTAAAGTACCAACACATAGTCTACACACACTTATAAAATGCTAACTTTTTGTGAATATGTTTATCGAGTCAGTCAAAAGTTTGGACCTGCTCATTCAAGGGTTTTTCTTTATTTTTTTATATTTTCTATAATGTAGAATAATAGTGAAGACATCTATGAAATAACACATGGAATCATGTACTAACAAAAAAAGTGTTAAACAAATCTAAGTAGATTTTTGATTCTTCAAAGTAGCCACCCTTTGCCTTGATGACAGCTTAGCACACTCCTGGCATTCCCTCAACCAGCTTTACGAGGAATGCCTTTCCAACAGTATTGAAGGAGTTCCTACATATGCTGGCTTGTTGGCTGCTTTTCCTTCACGGTCTAACTTATCCCAAACCATCTCAGTTGGGTTGAGGTCGGGTGATTGTGGAGGCCAGGTCATCTGATGCAGCACTCCATCACACTCCTTCTTGGTCAAATAGCCCTTACACAGCCTGGAGGTGTGTTGGGTCATTGTCCTGTTGAAAAACAAATGATAGTCCCACTAAGCTCAAACCAGATGGGATGGCGTATCGCTGCAGAATGCTGTGGTAGCCATGCTGGTTAATTGTGCCTTCAATTCTAAATAAATCACAGACGGTGTCACCAGCAAAGCACCATCACACCACCTCCTCCATGCTTCATGGTGGGAACCACACATGTGGATATCATCCTTTCACCTTCTCTGCGTTTCATAAAGGCACAGCGGTTCGAACCAAAAATCTCACATTTGGACTCATCAGACCAAAGGACAGATTTCCACTGGTCTAATGTCCATTGCTCGTGTTTCTTAGCCCAAGCAAGTCTCTTCTTATTGGTGTCCTTTAGTAGTGGTTTCTTTGCAGCAATTTGACCTATAAAGGCCTGATTCACACAGTCTCCTCTGAATATTTGTTGAGATGCCTGTTACTTGAACTCTGATTTCTGGATTGACTGACCTACATGTCTTAAAGTAATGATGGACTGTCATTTCGCTTTGCTTATTTGAGCTGTTCTTGCCATAGTATTGACTTAGCCCTATTTGGTAAAAGACCCATCTTCTGTATACCACCCCTACCTTGTCACAACACAACTGATTAACTCATGCATTAAGAAGGAAAGAAATTCCACAAATTAACTGAAATGCATTCCGGGTGACTACCTCAAGAAGCTGTTTGGGAGAATGCCAGGAGTGTGCAAAGCTGTCATCAAGGCAAAGTGTGATTACTTTGAAGATTCTCAAATATAAAATATATTTTGATTGAACACTTTTTTTGGTTACACAAATAGTGAAAATAGAGATACCTTGGAATGAGTAGTTGTGTCCAAACTTTTGACTGGTACTGTGTGTACAACATGACATGACTATAGCTCAAAAGGGATAGGATGCAAGCTTGTTCAAAGTTTGGAATTTCATTTGAATATTATAGCGCCCCCCTTGGGCCAATCAGTCATTTTGTAAATGCCGGATCTCTGACCCCCCTCCCCCCCCAAAGTGAGGAGCAAAAACCCGCGGACACTTGGCTCTCCAAGGAATGACTGACGCGTTCGATTTTGGTGAAAAACAAAACTGACCTTAGATCAGTGTCCAGTGACAACGTGAACCAGGAGAACTCTACAGCTCCAGTCGCAGTGCTCTTCTAACCTGCTATAGTCTGCCTCAACCACCCCCCCCCACTCACTCCTCATCCAATCAGCTCTTCTCTGCCATGCCTAGAGCTGTGGTGATGCCAGGGAGACAACATGGTTATTTGCTGGATAGTAGACATGTTCAGTTGGTAAGACAGCTACTGCTTGGTAACACCTTGTTGTTGGTCCCTGAAACACACTGTGGTGACATCAAGCCAGAGGACGGCTACCTGCCCTGTGCTGCTTTTAGCCGTTCGTGGTTTGTCCAAAGCTTTAGAATGAGTTGAATATCAGATGTACAGTTAGTAGGACTGGTTTTAATCAGCCTTTGAAACATATATTGACTCCTCGTGGCTGTTGTCCCTCTGCAGCAGACATATGGTGAGCAATATGTTTGGAACATCGAATCGCAATAAAATCTCGGTATTGAATCGCAATACATATAAACTCAGCCAAAAAAGTAAGTCCCTTTTTTCAGAACCCTGTCTTTCAAATATAATTTGTAAAAATCTGAAAAACTTCACCGATTTTCATTGTAAAGCGTTTAAACACTTTCCCATGCTTGTTCAATGAACCATAAACAATTAATGAACATGTACCCGTGGAACGGTCGTTAAGACCAGAACAGCTTATAGACTGTAGGCAATTAAGGTCACAGTTATGAAAACTTAGGACACTAAAGAGCCCTTTCTACTGACTCTGGAAAAACACCAAAAGAAAAATGCCCCAGGGTCCCTGCTCATCTGTGTGAATGTGCCTTAGGCATGCTGCATGGAGGCATGAGTACTGTAGATGTGGCCAGGACAATAAATTGCAATGTTCGTAATGTGAGATGTCTAAGACAGCGCTACAGGGAGACAGGACTGACAGCTGATTGTTCCTGCAGTAGAAGACCACTTGTAACAACACCTGCACAGGATCGGTACAGCCGAACATCACACCTGCGGGACAGGTACAGGATGGCAACAACAACTGCCTGAGTTACACCAGGAACGCACAATCCCTCCATCAGTGCTCAGACTGTCCGCAATAGGCTGATAGAGGCTGGACTGAAGGCTTGTAGGCCTGTTGTAAGGCAGGTCCTCACCAGACATCATTGGCAACAACGTTGCCTATGGGCATAAACCCACCGTCGCTTGACCAGACAGGACTGGCAAAAAGTGCTCTTCACTGACGAGTCGCGGTTTTGTCTCACCAGGGGTGATGGTTGGATTCGAGTTTATCGTCGAAGGAATGAGCGTTACACCGAGGCCTGTACTCTGGAATTAATTTTGAGGTGGAGGGTCCATCATGGTCTGGGGCTGTGTCACAGCATCATCGGACTGAGCTTGTTGTCATTGCATGCAATCTCAATTCTGTGCGTTACAGGGAAGACATCCTCCTCCCTCATGTGGTACCCTTCCTGCAGGCTCATCCTGACATGACCCTCCAGCATGACAATGCCACTACGCACAGAACGTGCAGTATGGCTGATTTCCTGCAAGACAGGAATGTCAGTGTTCTGCCATGGCCAGCGAAGAGCCAGGATCTCAATCCCATTGAGCACGTCTGTGACCTGTTGGATCGGAGGGTGAGGGCTAGGGACATTCACCCCAGAAATGTCCGGGAACTTGCAGGTGCCTTGGTGGAAGAGTGGGTTAACATCTCACAGGAAGAAACTTCAAATCTGGTGCAGTCTATGAGGAGATGGACTGCACTACTTAATGCAGCTGGTGGCCACACCAGATACGGACTGACTTTTGATTTTGACACCCCCTTTGTTAATTAAGGGACACATGATTTAATTTCTGTTAGTCACATGTCTGTGGAACATGTTCAGTTTATAGCTCAGTTGTTTAATCTTATGTTCATACCAATATTTACACATGTTAAGTTTGCTGAAAATAAACGTAGTGGAGTGAGAGGACGTTTCTTATTTTGCTGAGTTTAGCATCGTGAGAATCTCAATACGTATCTTATTGTGATAATATCGTGTCGTAAGGTCCCTGGCAAATCCCAGCCCTATTGATAAACTTATTTTCCAATCGGACGTATTGGAAAGGTAAACAACACCTCACGTTGAGATGTGGTGACTGGTAATGGTTGGTGCATTAGAACCTGGTTGTTAGGGGGCTGTGTGTACGACTGGGTTTGATTACTCTGGTTTTTATAGCCAGACAGGAAGAGCCCAAAGCCAGACTGCTCTGTGTGTGTGTGTGTGTGTGTGTGTGTGTGTGTCAGGGCCTTCACGGCTACAGACATGGAGGTGCTTCGCCTTGGTGATGGCTGAGTAAGAGCAGATAAGAACAGCGACCTCCAGACGACACACAACCGGATCAGACCCAATATCAATGAGGAAAAATAAACTAGTCTGAGTGCTTTTCAGGTTTACCCAGATACAAAACAGCACTGAAGGTGGGATAACACACACACACACACACACACACACACACACACACACACACACACACACACACACTTTTTTTCCCACAATCACATGCAGTAGGTAGCCAAATAGAAAAAGTAGCCAGGTCCCCCGACAAGCTGTATTTTGGTGGCCTCTGGTGCATTCTAATGCTAGATTGTATTTTCAACCAGCAACTATCAGGAAATAACACTGAATTTTAAAAAATGTCACACTTTTACAGTGTTAGTTTCATTAACTGTTGTACATTATGATATAAAACCCCAGACATTATTTCTACTGCTGACTTCCACAGGCTTCAAGTTTTCTTTTTAAGAAGCACTTTCTCAGCTTTCTGCAATACAGGTATGAAGCAGGTGTTCACTTTTAAAACAATTCAATCTGTATCATATTTCAAATCAAAATCCAATAACATTTTTTTGCCACATGCTTTGTAAACAAAGTGTAGAGTAACTGTGAAATGCTTAAGAGCACTTCCCAACAAAGAAAACATTTTCTAGAAACATTTTAACACAAGAAATAAATAGAAAAATTATAACAAGATTTTAGGTGCGGGTGCGTGTCCTCCAACTTGTAGCCGGCCAAGTTTGCTGTCACTCCGCATCACCTTTTCATATTTTTCCTTACCCATGCCTCGCTTGTTAGATGTTATGCAAAATGATAGCTTGATAGCAAATGTTCTTCGGCATGTGATCCACCATAGTAACGGGCAGCGGCAATCTAAATGATCAGACTGAAAACATGCGGGAATAGTGATTGGGTGAAATTCTGAGGCGAGCGGATGGAGAAATACAACTTCACTCTATGCAATCAGAGCAGCAGGATCCACATACAGCCCGTCCTTCTCTTTACAGACGGCCACATGACTGATTGACATGAGAGAGATGTGCTGGCACCCGAAAATGTATTAGTTTCAGATGATACTTACAAAAAAAGAATAACATCAGTAAATTGCCAGTTTGTCCGACTATTTGGCATACCATTAGTAAATAACCGATACACAACCACGTGGCATTCGGAAAGTATTCAGATCCCTCAACTTTTTTGTTTACAGCCTTATTCTAAAATGGATGAAATAGTTTGATTTCCCTCATCAATCTGCACAAAATAACTCATGGCAAAGCAAAAACAGGTTTTTAGACATTCTTGATATAAAAAAAACAATAAAAAAAACAAACCTAAATCACATTTACATAAGTATTCAGACCCTTTACTCAGTACTTTGTTGAAGCACGTTTGGCAGCGATTACAGCCTGGAGTCTTCTTGGGTAAGACTCTACAAGCTTGGCACACCTGTATTTGGGGAGTTTCTCCCATTCTTCTCGGCAGATCCTGTCAAGCTGTCAGGTTGGATGAGTAGCATCACTACACAGCTATTTTCAGGTCTCCAGAGATGTTAGATCAGGTTCAAGTCCGGTCTATGGTTATTATGTACCCTACTCAGGGGGCATGGTCAAGTTAAACCCTGCCTCACTGTGTATCAATGCCACAGTAGGTGTCTTTCTAGTGTTCTTTTTACAGACTATCAACCGTAGCATATTTTATGTTCACTATTAAAGGTTTACTTTTGTAAATTACTTTTTCTAAAATAAGCTCAGCAAGTAGGCACTTGATGAGCACTTGTCAGCTGTTTCAGAGCAAAAACGTGTGCTGTGTGAAGGCATCAACTCATGTACTGCTCCAGAAGTTGTGACTAGCGACAGCGTGGTGGTGCTTGGATGAACGGCCAGTCATATTGCTCAAATTCAAATGGCATGCCATTTACATGTGTAGTCTTCAATATTTCTTCAATGTTTTTAATGATAGACTGACAGAGCAGGTAAATGTTCAACTGGAATGCAAAAGCACTTCAACACTCGGCGGTCCCGTTCTGTGGGCTTGTATGTGGGCTTGTTTGGCCTACCAGTTATTGGCTGAGCCGTTGTTGCTCCTAGACGTTCCCACTTCACAATACCAGTACTTGCAGTTGACCGGGGCAGCTCTAGCAGGGCAGAAATTTGACGAACTGACTTGTTGGAAAGGTGGTGTCCTATGATGTTGCTACATTGAAAGTCACTGAGCTCTTCGGTAAGGCCATTCTACTGCCACTGTTTGTCTATGGAGATGGCATGGCCGTGTGCTCGATTTTATACACCTGTCAGCAACAGGTGTGGCTGAAATAGCCGAATCCACTAATTTGAATGGGTGTCCACATACTCTTCGCCTGTAGTGTATCTGGTGGTGGTCTAAGGTGTCTAAACTTCTGTGTCTGACCAGTGAGACCATAAAACACACTGACTCTTCGGTCTGGCTTAAACATCCTTCGTCTCTCTCTCTTTTCCTCCCCCTCTCTCTTTCCCCCCACTGTCATTCTGCAGAAGAAATTCAGAGCAGCAAAAGAAGCCTATGAGAATTTACTCCAGACAGAGAATCTTCCTGCACAGGTGAAGGCTGCTACACTGCAGCAACTAGGTACGTCCTCTTTCCTCTCTCCTATGTACTACGGCATCGATGACGATGCATTTGGGCCCACTTGTTACAAACAATATGTCACTTGTCCTTTTGATAACATGAACCTATATTTTTCTTTGCGTCTTGTTGAATATGTATCCTAGTTTGTTCCTGAAGGTTCTATTTAAAAAGTGCTATCTTTTACATGTTATGTACAAAAAGTGTTTAAACTTTCTAGAGCAGTGTCTATAGGACGAGTGTGTGTGGTGTTTTTAGTCGTCAAGTTACTTTACCACATTTATGTCTCTTTAATATTTTGTATTTTATTTTTTATGAAATATATTTTTATTTTATAAACAATACAAAACATACAAACATTGCTGCATCACACCTGCCCATCTCCACTAGCCCCATCTCCACTAGCCCCATCTCCACTAGCCTAATACATTTCTACCACATGTCCTCAAACTGCACCATTTGTTGCTGAAGGTACTACTATGTACCAGGTGTATAAGGCTGATGACACAGGATTGCATTGTGTTCTGGGAGAAGTTGTGCTCCTTGTTGTTTACCATATTCCCAACTGGACAGTATTCCCAGATCCCCACCTCTTCCCTGCTCCCATCACACGTTTCCCAAGTCTCTCCCAAGGTGTTAGTGTCTGTACCCCAACCCCCACGCTATACACACATACCTTCCCGACGTAGTCCTCTCTGAACACAGACAGCTCTTGTCTTGTTTCTTGCCGTCTTCCCCCAGTTTGGGATGTTCCCTCGTGTCTGAAAAACATTCTCTTTTTCTGCCCTGCCAGCCACCTTACTAGGGAACACAAGCGTTTCGCTACACCAGCAATAACATCTGATAAATGTGTGTGATCGATAAAATGTTATTTGGTGGTGGCATTCCAGCAAGGCTCGCCACAGCTGTTGTGTGGAGCGATGGGGAGATGTGTTTGTGTCTGTGTGTGTGCGCCCGTCCTTAGGGAGGTGTGTGTAGAGAGAGAGAGGTGGGAGCGACCCCAGGGGTGAGTTGTTTAGACCTTTGAAGACACGGCTGATGTGTGTATGGATGAAGAATCCCCCGCTCTCCTTTCCTCCCTCCCTCTTTCTCCTCCCTCTTCCTCAGAAAGCTCTAGATAGATGAGCCTTTTGAGCCTGTTGACCAGCAAGCAGAAGGCTAGCCCTGGACCCAGACTAGCAATGGTTCTGTTGACCAGCTAGCAGAAGGCTAGCCCTGGACCCAGACTAGCAGTGGTTCTGTTGACCAGCTAGCAGAAGGCTAGCCCTGGACCCAGACTAGCAGTGGTTCTGTTGACCAGCTAGCAGAAGGCTAGCCCTGGACCCAGACTAGCAGTGGTTCTGTTGACCAGCTAGCAGAAGGCTAGCCCTGGACCCAGACTAGCAGTGGTTCTGTTGACCAGCTAGCAGAAGGCTAGCCCTGGACCCAGACTAGCAGTGGTTCTGTTGACCAGCTAGCAGAAGGCTAGCCCTGGACCCAGACTAGCAGTGGTTCTGTTGACCAGCTAGCAGAAGGCTAGCCCTGGATCCAGACTTGCAGTGGTTCTATTGACCAGCTAGCAGAAGGCTAGCCCTGGATCCAGACTAGCAGTGGTTCTGTTGACCAGCTAGCAGAAGGCTAGCCCTGGACCCAGACTAGCAGTTGTTCTGTTGACCAGCTAGCAGAAGGCTAGCCCTGGACCCAGACTAGCAGTGGTGTAAAGTGCAGTGGTTCTGTTGACTAGCTAGCCAAAGTCTAGCAATGGTTCTGTTGACCAGCTAGCAAAAGGCTAGCCCTGGACCCAGACTAGCAGTGATGTAAAGTGCAGTGGTTCTGTTGACCAGCTAGCAGAAGTCTAGCCCTGGACCCAGACTAGCAATGGTTCTGTTGACCAGCTAGCAGAAGGCTAGCCCTGGACCCAGACGAGCAGTGGTTCTGTTGACCAGCTAGCAGAAGGCTAGCCCTGGATCCAGACTAGCAGTGATTCTGTTGACCAGCTAGCAGAAGGCTAGCCCTGGACCCAGACTAGCAGTGGTTCTGTTGACCAGCTAGCAGAAGGCTAGCCCTGGACCCAGACTAGCAGTGGTTCTGTTGACCAGCTAGCAGAAGGCTAGCCCTGGACCCAGACGAGCAGTGGTTCTGTTGACCAGCTAGCAGAAGGCTAGCCCTGGATCCAGACTAGCAGTGGTTCTGTTGACCAGCTAGCAGAAGTCTAGCCCTGGACCCAGACTAGCAATGGTTCTGTTGACCAGCTAGCAGAAGGCTAGCCCTGGACCCAGACGAGCAGTGGTTCTGTTGACCAGCTAGCAGAAGGCTAGCCCTGGATCCAGACTAGCAGTGGTTCTGTTGACCAGTTAGCAGAAGGCTAGCCCTGGACCCAGACTAGCAGTGGTTCTGTTGACCAGCTAGCAGAAGGCTAGCCCTGGACCCAGACTAGCAGTGGTTCTGTTGACCAGCTAGCAGAAGGCTAGCCCTGGACCCAGACTAGCAGTGGTATAAAGTGCAGTGGTTCTGTTGACCAGCTAGCCGAAGGCTAGCAATGGTTCTGTTGACCAGCTAGCAAAAGGCTAGCCCTGGACCCAGACTAGCAGTGATGTAAAGTGCAGTGGTTCTGTTGACCAGCTAGCAGAAGTCTAGCCCTGGACCCAGACGAGCAGTGGTTCTGTTGACCAGCTAGCAGAAGGCTAGCCCTGGTTCTGTTGACCAGCTAGCAGAAGTCTAGCCCTGGACCCAGACTAGCAATGGTTCTGTTGACCAGCTAGCAGAAGGCTAGCCCTGGACCCAGACGAGCAGTGGTTCTGTTGACCAGCTAGCAGAAGGCTAGCCCTGGATCCAGACTAGCAGTGGTTCTGTTGACCAGTTAGCAGAAGGCTAGCCCTGGACCCAGACTAGCAGTGGTTCTGTTGACCAGCTAGCAGAAGGCTAGCCCTGGACCCAGACTAGCAGTGGTTCTGTTGACCAGCTAGCAGAAGGCTAGCCCTGGACCCAGACTAGCAGTGGTATAAAGTGCAGTGGTTCTGTTGACCAGCTAGCCGAAGGCTAGCAATGGTTCTGTTGACCAGCTAGCAAAAGGCTAGCCCTGGACCCAGACTAGCAGTGATGTAAAGTGCAGTGGTTCTGTTGACCAGCTAGCAGAAGTCTAGCCCTGGACCCAGACGAGCAGTGGTTCTGTTGACCAGCTAGCAGAAGGCTAGCCCTGGTTCTGTTGACCAGCTAGCAGAAGGCTAGCCCTGGACCCAGACTAGCAGTGGTGGTTGTTGGATCCTTCACCCTGCTAACTCCCCTGGTCTCCTCCAGGCTGGATGCATCACACAGTGGAGCTGTTAGGGGACCAAGGCTCCAAGGACAGCTATGCCATCCAGTGTCTACAGAAGTCACTAGAAGCAGACCCCAACTCTGGACAGTCCTGGTACTTCCTCGGCAGGTAAAAGCATTTTCTTTTGTAATTTTTTGGGGCATTTTCTTTCATAGAGAATTCCTGCGGTCTCTTGTTTTCCTTTTAGCAAGTGTGTAAAAATGTTAAACCGCTGTGTGTTGAATAAGACTCTGCCCTGAAGGTCTTTTCTCTCTGCAGCTCCTGTCTCAGCTGTTTCTCTACAATCTATAGGCCTAGAAACTGGAGCCGTTTCAGAGCTGCTCCTCCGATCACGCAGATGATTATTGATCCAAGTCTGTACTCTTTGGGAAGACGGCGTGTTACACAGAGACCTATTGATTTATAGCTTTGTAAATCTGAGCTATTAATTAGATGGAGTTGTTCCTTTCTGTTATTCCACACGCTTTTATATAGTGCTTACTTATTGAATCCACTTGTTTTAGTATAGATCATTAGACCACAGTTGACCTGGTTTGGCTCGTGTGGCAGACAGTGTTCCACTGGATAGATGGCCTCCTGTCTGTGAATCCTGTAGTACAACTAAGGGCTCTAGCAGTATGTTGTTGTGTTAGCGGCTGTGAGAGAAGTTAATGGCTAGCAAGTAGGGTTTGGTAGGTTACTTTATAAATGTAATATGTTAGTTACTAGTTACCTGTCCAAAATTGTAATCGGTAACGAACCTTTTGGATTACCCAAACTCAGTAATGTAATCTGATTACATTCAGTTACTTTTAGATTAATTTCCCCTTAAGAGGCATTAGAAGAAGACAAAATGTATGTTACCAATTGAACGACATCTATTGCAGGATAAATCAGTGTTAAAGTTCACATGGCTGTCCGTATATGGATGTTAAATTTTACTATATGGGTTGGTTATGTAGGCTTCTTCTAACCCATCACGTTCTACTACATCTAATAATATGATTAAATTACATCTTTACCTTAAAAACCAAAGTCTATCAGAATTCCAGTCAATCCAATAAATGTTATACCCCTAAGATTTTCAAGAATAGGACTTGGAAATATGAAGGTATAGATTAGTCAAATTGTTTTGCCTGAGCATGACCCAAAACGAAGGATTTATTAGCCAGCCCTACTCTGTTGTTTATAATTTTGTTGTCATTGAGGACTGATTGGGCTCATTGATTAGAGTTGATAAATAAATGCTGCGCTCATGGAAATGGCATGCTTTGAGCACTACTGAAAAGTGCTATTTACATATGAAAAATGAATGCCATATGCTGAATTTGCTATAGGCCTGGTTACCTTTTCGTTGGGGACACTGATATCTTGATAATATGCAGCTGTTTAAAGGACAAGTCAACAAATCTGTTTTGGCAAAACGCTGAGGGATGGGCCTGGAGAAATGTGACCGGTCAGATCAATAGACAGAGCTATTAATGTAAGGACTGACCATCCATGATATGAAGATTGTTTTAACCATGTTATGAGGCTATACAGCATTTATTTACACTATCGGCCCAAAGTTTTAGAACACCTACTCATTCAAGGGTTTTTCTTTATTTTATACTATTTTCTACATTGTAGAATAATAGTTAAGACATCGAAACTATGAAATAACACATATGGAATCATGTGTTAAATAGGGGTAAGTGTTAAACAAATCAAAATATATTTTATATTTAAGATTCTGCAAATAGCCAAATTTGCCTTCACGACAGCTTTGCACGCTCTTGGTATTCTCTCAACCAGCTTCTCCTGGAATGCTTTTCCAACAGTCTCGAAGGAGTTCCCACATATGCTAAGCACTTGTTGGCTGCTTTTCCTTCACTCTGTGGTCCAACTCACCCCAAACCATGTTATATTTGTGGAGTTTGACAGTTGAAGTAAGCTTATGAAGCGCTTGTAGGTTATATTATTCAAAAATCAGTGGGTATATATCCAGTGCCTTCAGCTAGGTCGCACATTTTGGGGAGTATTTAGGGGTTGGAAACTTTCCATGGGAATTAACGGGAATATATGGGAATTAACGGAAATATATGGGAATTAACGGGAATATATGCAAATTAATATTAATGCCATTTAAATGTAGAAGTTTTTTGCATTGGATATATTTACCATTTCATATGGAGACAGAAACATAAACATTTTACCTTATCATAATTAGACATAATTGCAAATAATAATAAAAAAACAGTTTAGTTACGATTTTAACTTTAATTAAAAGAGTTGACTCTTCACATGGGATGATTTCAATGAACAAAAACAGGGAATATTGAATGATCCCCAATGATCCAGGAGTTTCAGGCTGCTTACTACTCTCCCAAATTACATCATCCAGGAGGATCCTCTTGATGGGGCTGTCCATATCGGCAGACTGTGATATGGCCATTTCTCGGAGAGACTCCTTCCCCTCCAGGAGACTCAAACATGATGACAACACCACCCCAACGGGTGTTGCTGGGCAGCTTCAATGTGGTGCTCTTATTCTTCTCACTTTGCTTGGTGAGGTAGATTGCTGCTATAACTTGATGACCCTTCACATACCTAACCAACTCCTTGGCTGTCTTGTAGAGTGTATCCATTGTTTTCAGTGCCATGATGTCCTTGAGGAGCAGATTCAATGCATGAGCAGCACAGCCAATGGGTGTGATGTGGGGGTAGGACTCCTCCAATTTAGACCCAGCAGCCTTCATGTTCTCAGCAGTGTCTGTCACCAGTGCAAATACCTTCTGTGGTCCAAAGTCATTGATGACTGCATTCAGCTCATCTGCAATGTAGAGACCGGTGTGTCTGTCTCTTGTGTCTGTGCCCTTGTAGAATACTGGTTGAGGGGTGGAGATTATGTAGTTCATTCTTCCTTGCCCACGACCCATCAGAGATGATTGCAATAGTCTGCTTTCTCTATGATTTGCTTGACCTTCACTTGAACTCTGTGGAACTCTGCATTCAGTAAATGAGTAGATAAAGCATGTCTGTTTGGAGGGGTGTATGCTTGGCGAAGAACATTCAGAAATCTCTACCAATACACATTGCCTGTGAGCATCAGAGGTGAACCAGTTGCATACACAGCTCAGCAAGACATTCATCAGCATTTCTTTGTTTCTCCATTAAGTCAAAAAACTTCTGATTCCAGGGGGACCATGAGCTGTTGCTATCGATAAGGTTTCTGATTCATCATTTTCACCTCGAATAGAAGTAGAGGGACTTTTGTCAGTGGTTGCTTGTTGTGAGCGCTGAAGGAACTTCATGCACCTGGCCAGATGATTCTGCATCTTTGTTGCATTCTTCACATATGATTTGGCACAGTATTTGTAAATGTACACAGCTTTTCCTTCTACATTAGCTGCAGTGAAATGTCTCCACACATCAGATAGTGCCCGTGGCATTTTCCTGTAAAGATGAGAAAAAAACCAAATACAATTCCACGTACAGATAAATAGTTAAGCAGTTAGATTAAACAACTCCTTTGTAAGATCATGTTTTAAAATGAAACATGTATTGAAACAGGTGAATTAACACTCCTCAGTTAGCAGGCTCAAGCAAACTAACTAGCAGAAATTGTTTTGATTTAAAATTATTTAGAAATTATTTAAACACACTTCGCTGTAGGCTACTAATTAACAAGTTAAGGACTAAGTTGTTTTTTCAGGATAAAAAAAATAATAGAATGAAGCAAAGCACAGGCAAAATCCTGGAGGAAAACCTGGTTGTCTGCTTTCCACCAGACACTGGAAGATGAATTCACCTTTCCGCAGGACAATAACCTACAACACAAGGCAGAATATACACTGGAGTTGCTTACCAAGAAGACAGTGAATGTTCCTGAGTGGTCCAGTTACCGTTTTGACTTAAATCTACATGAAAATGTATGGCAAGACCTGAAAATGGTTGTCTAGCAATAATCAACAACCAATTTGACAGAGCTTGAAGAATGTTGAAAAGACCTTTGGGCAAATGTTGCACAATCCAGGTGTGGAAAGCTCTTAGAGACTTACCCAGAAACACTCACAGCTGTAATCGCTGCCAAAGGTGCTATTACAAAGTTTTGACTCGGGGGTGTGAATACAGATATTTCTGTATTTCATTTTCAATAAATGTGCAAACATTTCTAAAATCATGTTTTTACTTTATCATTATGCGGTATTTCGTGTAGGTGGGTTGTGTTGTACCAACAAAATGTGCAATAAGTCAAAGGGTATGAATACTTTCTGAAAGCACAGATTGACGTTTTTTTATTTTACCCCCTTTTCTCCCCAATTTCGTGGTATCCAATTGTTAGTAGCTACAATCTTGTCTCATCGCTACAATTTCCGTACGGGCTCGGGAGAGACGTTTGAAAGTCATGTGCCCTCCGATACCCAACCAAGCCACACTGTTTCTTAACACAGCGTGCATCCAACCCAGTAGCCAGCCGCACCAATGTGTCGGAGGAAACACCGTGCACCTGGCCCGCCACCGGAGTCGCTAGTGCACAATGAGACAAGGATATCCCTACCGGCCAAACCATCCCTAACCCGGACGACGCTAGGCCAATTGTGTGTCGCCCCACGGACCTCCCGGTCGCGGCCAGTTGCGACAGAGCCTGGGCGCGAACCCAGAGTCTCTGGTGGCACAGCTACCACACGCGGACTACGTCGGGCCAATTGTGCGCCGCCCTATGAGAATCCCAATCACTGCTGGATGTGATTTAGCCTGGATTCCAACCAGGGTCTGTATTGACTCCTCTTGCACAGAGATGCAGTTCCTTAAACCGCTGTGCCACTCGGGAGCCTGAGCTAGGTGAGATCGCGAGGTGAGACGACCACATCACAGTCGTAGCAAGTACATTTTCTCTCAATATAGTAGTTATTATCGTCAAGTTGGTGCAAGTAGGAAAAGTCTAGTGCAGGCCGTGGGATGTTTTTCTATTGGTTGTTGTGTGGTAGAGCCACTGAATGCAACGGCTAATGGTTCTGCATGAGCTGTAGTCACCTTTTTGAGCTTGTAGATGTGCAGTTGCACAACTGTGTGTAGAGTGTTAGCTTTCGGGCTGCCCCCACTTAGTCAACCGGTCAATTGGTTGTTGATTGGCTGTTGGTCGACCAAGATTTCTTTAATGGAGCACTAGCAACAACAACAAAATATGGTATACAAGACACCTGTCTGAATGGCTCCTGTTTGAGTGGACTGATCCATTGTAATGAGCTTTTTTGACATGGGAAGCATATGTTCACATTGCTTATTAACTTATTGCGTCGAGCAATCCCAGATCCGGGATCCTATTTATAGCCTCAAGCTCATTAGCATAGCGCAACGTTAACTATTCAGGAAAATCGCAACTGAAATGAAATAAATATATTTGCTCTCAAGCTTAGACTTTTGTTAACAACACTGTCATCTCAGATTTTCAAAATATGCTTTTCAACCATAGCAAAACAAGCATTTGTGTAAGAGTATTGATAGCTGGCATAGCTATAAGCCTAGAATTCAGCCAGCAACATTTTCACAAAAACAAGAAAATCATTCAAATAAAATCATTTACCTTTGAAGAACTTCAGATGTTTTCAATGAGGAGACTCTCAGTTAGATAGCAAATGTTCAGTTTTTCAAAAAATATTATTTGTGTAGGACAAATCGCTCCGTTTTGTTCACCTTTGGCTATGAAAAAAACCTGTATCCAGTTATAGCCTCAAGCTCATCAGCATAACGTAACGTTAACTATTTATGAAAATCGCAAATGAAATGAATGTGCTAGCTCTCAAGCTTAGCCTTTTCTTAACAACACTGTCATCTCAGATTTTCAAAATATGCTTTTGAACCATAGCAAAACAAGCATTTGTGTAAGACTATTGATAGCTAGCGTAGCATTTAGCGGCAACATTTGCACAAAAACCAGAAAAGGATTCAAATAAAATCATTACCTTTGAAGAACTTCGAATGTTTTCAATGAGGAGACTCTCAGTTACATAGCAAATGTTCAGTTTTTCCTGAAAGATTCTTTGTGTAGGAGAAATCGCTCCGTTTTGTACATCACGTTTGGGTACCAAAAAAAAAACGAAAATTCAGTCATCAAAACGGTGAACTGTTTTCCAAATTAACTCCATAATATCGACTGAAACACGGCAAACGCTGTTTAGAATCAATCCTCAAGGTGTTTTTCACATATCTCTTCATTGATATATTGTTCGTGGATGTCTACTTTCTCTTCTGAATCGCTTAGAAAAAGACGTGCAGCTGAAGATGACGCACCAATTTCGACAGAGGACACCGGGCGGACACCTGGCAAATGTAGTCTCTTATGGTCAATCTTCCAATGATATGCCTACAAATACGTCACAATGCTGCAGACACCTTGGGGAAACGATAGATAGGGCAGGCTCATTCCTTGCGCATTCACAGCCATGTAAGGAGACAATGAAAAACAGAGCCTCAAAAATCCTGCTCATTTCCTGTTTGAAGTTTCATCTTGGTTTCGCCTGTAGCATCATTTCTGGGGCACTCACAGACAATATCTTTGCAGTTTTGGAAACGTCAGTGTTCTCTTTCCAAAGCTGTCAATTATATGCATAGTCGAGCATCTTTTTGTGACAAAATATTGCGCTTAAAACGGGCACGTTTTTTTATCCAATAATGAAATGGCGCCCCCATAGATGTTAGAGGTTAAGCAAGTGGAATAGATAATAAACAAAAGTGAAGAAGAAAAAAAAACAGTAAACATTACACTTACAAAAGTTGCAAAGGAATAGAGACATTTAAAATGTCATATGTCAATATACAGTGTTGGAACAATGTGCAAATAGTTAAAGTTAACATAAATAAATATATGGGTTGTATTTACAATGCTGTTTGTTCTTCACTGGTTGCCCTTTTCTTGTTGCAACAGGTCACAAATCTTGCTGCTGTATTTCACCCAGTGGATATGGGAGTTTATCAAAATTGGATTAGTTTTGTAATTCTTTGAGGGTCTGTGAGGGAAGTATGTCTCTAAAATATGGTCATAGATTTGGCAGGAGGTTAGGAAATGCAGGTCAGTTTCCACCTCATTTTGTGGGCAGTGTGCACATAGCCCGTCTGCTCTTGAGAGACAGTTCTGCCTACCTATTCTCGGTCTCACTCTTGCTTTCTCTCGGTCTCACTCTTGCTTCCCTCTCGGTCTCACTCTTGCTTCCCTCTCGGTCTCACTCTTGCTTCCCTCTCGGTCTCACTCTTGCTTCCCTCTCGGTCTCACTCTTGCTTCCTCTCGGTCTCACTCTTGCTTCCTCTCGGTCTCACTCTTGCTTCCTCTCGGTCTCACTCTTGCTTCCTCTCGGTCTCACTCTTGCTCCCCTCTCGGTCTCACTCTTGCTCCCCTCTCGGTCTCACTCTTGCTTCCTCTCGGTCTCACTCTTGCTTCCCTCTCGGTCTCACTCTTGCTTCCCTCTCGGTCTCACTCTTGCTTCCTCTCGGTCTCACTCTTGCTTCCTCTCGGTCTCACTCTTGCTCCCCTCTCGGTCTCACTCTTGCTCCCCTCTCGGTCTCACTCTTGCTCCCCTCTCGGTCTCACTCTTGCTCCCCTCTCGGTCTCACTCTTGCTTCCCTCTTGGTCTCACTCTTGCTCCCCTCTTGGTCTCACTCTTGCTCCCCTCTCGGTCTCACTCTTGCTCCCCTCTCGGTCTCACTCTTGCTCCCCTCTCGGTCTCACTCTTGCTCCCCTCTCGGTCTCACTCTTGCTCCCCGCTCGGTCTCACTCTTGCTCCCCGCTCGGTCTCACTCTTGCTCCCCGCTCGGTCTCACTCTTGCTCCCCGCTCGGTCTCACTCTTGCTCCCCGCTCGGTCTCACTCTTGCTCCCGCTCGGTCTCACTCTTGCTCCCCGCTCGGTCTCTCTTGCTCCCCGCTCGGTCTCACTCTTGCTCCCCGCTCGGTCTCACTCTTGCTCCCGCTCGGTCTCACTCTTGCTCCCCGCTCGGTCTCACTCTTGCTCCCCGCTCGGTCTCACTCTTGCTCCCCGCTCGGTCTCACTCTTGCTCCCAGCTCGGTCTCACTCTTGCTCCCCGCTCGGTCTCTGACGGTCTGACAGTATCTCTCTCTTCATACTCATATTGATATTACTAAGCATAATGTGTGTTCTCTCCAGGTGCTACTCCAGTATTGGGAAAGTCCAGGATGCCTTCATCTCCTACAGACAGTCCATTGACAAGTCTGAGGCCAGCGCTGACACCTGGTGCTCCATAGGGTAAGACCTGACATACTGCAGCCAGCGTGTACTCCCCTATCATCTGTCTGTAGGATCCTTGGAGAAATCTTAAAGGATTACTCAATCTGAAGGCTTGTAGGTGCTGGCCATGGCAACAGGAGGGAGGTAGTGGTCCCTAGAGTTAAATATGGATAGACTTGGCGTGTGGCCACTCGAGGGAGAGAGAGGACACTAAAAACTCCATGCACTCCCCCCTCTCCCCATCACTTGCTCTTTCTCACGTTCTCTCTTCCTTCTTCCCTCTCTCCTTTCCCTCCTTTCCCTCCTTTCTCTCCTTTCTCTCCTTTCCCTCCTTTCCCTCCTTTCCCTCCACTCACTCATTTCCCTCCTCTCCCCCCCCCCTCTCCTCTCTCCTTTCCCTCCTTTCCCTCCTTTCTCTCCTTTCCCTCCACTCACTCATTTCCCTCCTCTCTCTCCCAACCCCCCCTCTCCCCCCCTCTCTCCCTCCTTCCCCCTCCCTCCCCCAGTGTTCTGTACCAGCAGCAGAACCAGCCTATGGATGCTCTGCAGGCGTACATCTGTGCAGTGCAGCTGGACCACAGTCATGCGTCTGCCTGGATGGACCTGGGCACGCTCTACGAGTCCTGCGGGCAGCCGCACGACGCAATCAAGTGTTACATCAACGCCACGCGCAGCAAGGCCTGCACCAACACCGCTGCCCTCACACACCGCATTAAGCTGCTGCAGGTAGGCAGGGACGCAGAGAGGGAGGGATACATACACACACATGCAGAGCTATGTAAACACACACACACACACACCAAGCAGAAACAAATGATTTGACGGGCTGTTTTCTGTTAAACGTAGTGTTGTGTTGCAGTGTATGTATGCGTTTTAAAGCCAATGACATTATTCACTCTCTGAAAGAGTTGTATTTTATACATGTGTGTGTCCCTGTTTATTGTACAGGCTGTGATTATTCTGTTTTTTATTTGAATCATTGAGATATGATCACTGATTCATATTGATGCCATACTACACAATCTCACCAGTAATCGTAAGACATAATGTCATGGCATTGACCATTCTTTGAGTGATTATTTTCATTTGACTTCATCTCATCTCTGGAGAGGCTGTATTTAATGTGCAATTACCTAATAGTGTAACAAGGTGCTCAGTCAGCAGTGTCAGTGGGTTGTCCTACCATAACATAGAGCAGTACTGAAATACTGAAATGTGTCTTTATGCCCCCCCTCCTCCTCCTCCTATAGGCTCACCCTCAGACAGGTAGTGTTGCGGGGGGGAAGGGTGGTAAAATGCTTCCTAGTATTGAGGAGGCGTGGAGCCTGCCCATCCCCGCTGAGCTCACCTCCAGACAGGGGGGCCTGAACACTGCAGCAGGCAGCCCAGGGTCACAGGCACAGCAGCAGGTGAGACCTCTAGAGACCCCCCCCCCCCCCCCCCAGATAACAAACCCCTGCTACTACTACTACCTAAACCAACCTGTCCTGGTGCATCTTAATAGCCTTCATCTTTCCTCGTCTTCCTCACCTCATTGGCACTGATCTGCAAATTCAGTATAGTAGAGTGGATGCCCTGTAGCCTTATCTGCATTCACCTGACCGTCTAGAAACGTTTTGTATCAGTGCAGACAAACCAAAGGAGTTGAGAGAATCCCCCTCACAAACACTAAGCTCACATACGGTACATTTACTAGGTGTGGTTCATTATACAGTAGATTTACTAGGTGTAATTCTGTGTATGGTTCATTATACAGTAGATTTACTAGGTGTAATTCTCTGTGTGGTTCATTATACAGCAGTACAGGCCATAAGTCAAGTCACTTTTCTCACCTCATCTCCTCACACTGACTAGCTGTTTGACATGACATGTACAGAATGAATGTAAACTACTGATATGCTGTTTATCTGTTAGTGACTTTGAATATTTAATTCATTGTCAACTTGTATGTCTTGTCTTTTTTTCCCTTGGATGACTGTTTGACATTAAAACTTACCTTGGCACCAAAGGTTTGATGGTAAACGGCGGTAACCCAGATATTTTTGTTCCTTATGTTTCATCGCTTTCCTCGTGTCAAGAAAAAAAAGACTTCACACAGTTTGTTGGCACTGAGATTCCTGATCAGAAGTATCACTTAGGTTGTTGTCAGGATTGTGGCATCTACTCTGAACCCCTCCTCTCTTCCCTCCCCCATAACCATCCCACTCCTCTCTTCCCTCCCCCATAACCATCCCACTCCTCTCTTCCCTCCCCCATAACCATCCCACTCCTCTCTTCCCTCCCCCATAACCATCCCACTCCTCTCCTGCCTCCCCCCTATACCCTCCTCTCCTTCCTGCCCCCCTATATCCTCCTCTCCTTCCTGCCCCCCTATATCCTCCTCTCCTTCCTGCCCCCCTATCCCCCCCCACTCCTCGCCTGCCCCCCCCATATAACCCTCCTCTCCTTCCTGCCCACCTATCTCCTCCACACTCCTCGCCTGCCTCCCCACTATAACCCACCCACTCCTCGCCGGTCTCTCCTGCCCCCATACCCCTCATCTCCTGCCCCTTCTAACCCTCCTCTCCTGCCTTCCCACTCCTCTCCTGCCTTCCCCCTCCTATCCTGCCTTCCCCCTCCTCTCCTGCCTCCCCCTATAACCTTCCTCTCCTGCCTCCCCCCTATAACCTTCCCCCTCCACTCCTGCCTCCTCCCTATAACCTTCCTCTCCACTCCTGCCCCCTCCCCCCCTCTTACAGGCATGTAAGCCCCACAATGGAGGTGAGGGAGGCCAGGTACAGACACAGGCCTCTCCCCATCCCAGCCACACTGACAGTCAGGCCAGCCCTGTCAAGAGGAAACGCACCACCAGCCCAGCTAAGGTAGGGTTCAGTCTTTTACCCACCCAACTGACCCTATTCATTAAGGCATTCATTCAAATGTGTTTCAACGGATAACTAAAGTGAGTGTTTCTTATTGGACATGTCCAGGTAGTCCTGCCCCTTTCATCCATGTGGTGCCTTTACAATCCAGCTCTGGTACTAAAGCCTGGGAACTGTCCACTCCATTACACAACCGGTGAACTCAAAAAGGAATGACGCTGAAACATTTACACGGTATATTGACGAGCATCTCTCTTTTCTCTGAGCACAGAGTGGTGTCGACTTGTGGACAAACGACCCGGTACAACAGCAGATCCCCAGCTGGTACCTAACGCCACAGAGACTACAGGTGGGTATTTGTTAACCCCTATAGGTCTACGCCCATAAATTGCAATATCTACTAAGTTAACATATGGAATTGTTTTAAGATGATGATGAAGCCATTTGATTGTGAATTTTAGGACCCTGTAGGTATAAAAATAAAACATAAATATATCGATTAAAGGTCGACCAATTATGATTTTTCAACGCCGTTACCGATTATTGGAGGACCAAAAAAGCCGATACCGATTAATCGGCCGATTTAAAAGAAGAAAAAAAAATATATATATATATATATATAAAAATGTTATTTTTTCCCAATATAAAAAAAAATATATAATTTTATTTTTATATATAAAAAAATAAATAATAATAATAGTTTTAAAAAAAGTTTAACATTTGTAATAATGACAATTACAACAATACTGAATGAACACTTATTTTTTTAACTTAATATAATACATCAATAAAATCAATTTAGCCTCAAGTAAATAATGAAACATGTTCAATTTGGTTTAAATAATGCAAAAACAAAGTGTTGGAGAAGAAAGTAAAAGTGCAATATGTGCTATGTAAGAAAGCTAACGTTTCAGGTCCTTGCTCAGAACATGAGAACATATGAAAACTGGTGGTTCCTTTTAAGATGAGTCTTCAATATTCCCAGGTAAGAAGTTTTAGGTCGTAGTTATTATAGGATTATAGGACTATAATAAATATATAGATCAATAGATAGATCAATAGATAGATAGATCAATAGATTTGTAAGTCGCTCTGGATAAGAGCGTCTGCCAAATGACTTAAATGTAATGTAAATGTAGATCTAGATAGATCAATAGATCTAGATAGATATATATATATCTCTATACACACACACACACCGTGGGGCAAAAAAGTATTTAGTCAGCCACCAATTGTGCAAGTTCTCCCACTTAAAAAGATGAGGCCTGTAATTTTCACCATAGGTACACTTCAACTATGACAGACAAAATGAGAAGGAAAAAATCCAGGAAATCACATTGTAGGATTTATGAATTTACTTGCAAATTATGGTGGAAAATAAGTATTTGGTCAATAACAAAAGCTGCAGCTCAACGGTATGTCTCTAGTATAAACACACAGGGGGAGCTGCAGCTCAACGGTATGTCTCTAGTATAAACACAGGGGGAGCTGCAGCTCAACGGTATGTCTCTAGTATAAACACAGGGGGAGCTGCAGCTCAACGGTACGTCTCTAGTATAAACACACAGGGGGAGCTGCAGCTCAACGGTACATCTCTAGTATAAACACAGGGGGAGCTGCAGCTCAACGGTACATCTCTAGTATAAACACACAGGGGGAGATTCAGGATTCAAAACCAGTGTTTGACGCTGTGGAGCATCACTCAGCTTTGCTGGGTTTTAATTTTAGACTCTCAGGCCCTTTTCCAAAGCAACCTGAGGACTGAATAGTAAGAATAAAAGGCTTAAGCGAAACAATTCACAATGTAAATAGTTAAGGATGGTTCTAAATACCTTTCCCTCCACCTCTAGCTCCTGGATCAGCTCCGGACCAACCGGACCAGTCTGAAACTACCACAGGTACAGATGCTGGATCAGCTGGAAAACCAGTTCTCCCTCATGCAGCAGCATCAACAGCAGGTACATACACACACTCAAACAAACCTGTGGCTTTATGTATGAATAACTTAAGCCATCGTTCCATTTCAGTGTTTAAAGACATTTGGAGTGCTATATATAGGAAAAAGACGTGCTAGTACAGCTTTTCTGTCTCTCTTCCATCTTTCCGTTTTTATTTTCTAGGTGAAACAGCAGGCAGCAGGCCAGTTGTGGCCCACACTACCCAACGGCCCCTCGTTATCCCCAAACTCCCTCCCCTCACCTCACCCCCTCTCCCGGACTTCACCTGTCAGTCACACCACAGCCCACCCTCCCTGCACTCCTCAGCCAATGGCCAACGGACCTTTATCTTTAAGTCACCTGGGACAGCTGGGTAATCAGGAGGCGGGGACCATGGGCAATAATCACACTCCCGGTTTACCGGGTGCAGGGACTTTACCGGGGGGTCTAACAGAAAGTGGCAGGAGTAACAGAAACGTGCCTTACCTGCAGCAGAACTGTCTACCTCACAACTGCACAGCCGCTAGTGATACCAGTACCCCTACCAGCAACACTAGTAGTACCAATACCCCCACCAGCAACACCACCAGTCACCGCAGCAACAGTACCAGTAATGCAGAGGAGGCCTGGAAGAGCCAGCAACACACCAACTCCCCTGAGGTACATATTGATGGTACTGTCTCAGTTGAGCTGCTCATATTGTCTGTCTAATCTCCTTCGTTCTAGCTCTCTTTTGCTCTGACTTGGTCTCACACTCTCTCTTTCTTGTTTTGTCTCACCCTCTAATGTTCGTTGCTGTTTTGTCTCACCCTCTAATGTTCGTTGCTGTTTTGTCTCACCCTCTAATGTTTGTTGCTGTTTTGTCTCACCTGCTAATGTCCGTTAGTGTTTTGTCTCACCCTCTAATGTTCGTTGCTGTTTTGTCTCACCCTCTAATGTTTGTTGCTGTTTTGTCTCACCTGCTAATGTCCGTTAGTGTTTTGTCTCACCCTCTAATGTTCGTTGCTGTTTTGTCTCACCCTCTAATGTTTGTTGCTGTTTTGTCTCACCTGCTAATGTCCGTTAGTGTTTTGTCTCACCCTCTAATGTTCGTTGCTGTTTTGTTTCTCCGTCAGGGGCTTCACAAAGGTCCAGGTTCATATTCGGCAGGTCCCAATGGAGAACACCCTTCCTCCCCCTCCCATCCCACCCAGGCAGCTGGCCCTGGTGCTCAAAGTCTAAATCAGGTCGGACATTCCACCGGGCCCTGCCCTGCCTCCTCTTCCTCCTCCTGTTCCTCCCTCTCCTCCTTCTCCTCTTCGCCACAGAGGGGCGGTGGCCCCAACTATCTCCCTTCCTCTCCCCTCCCCTCCACCACCACTACCTCAGGGGCCCAAACCAAAGAGACCACGCCTTTAGGAAGCAGCAGCGGATTGGCTACCCATGCAGGAACACTGTGCAGTCCCAGTCCCAGTCTCACCGCCCTTACACATGGATTGGCTAATCACATCCAGCAGGGGGTGGTGACCACCACGTACAGCTCGGGGAGCCAATCCCAGCCCGGCTCTCCTCCTCCGGGCGCGCTCAGTTCAGGCGACCCTCAGCTCTCAGCCTTGCTCAGAGGAAAGGACAATAATAAGGGTGATGAAAACCACGATAGTAATAATCATCATCATCGTGGCGTTAATCAAGGAGCCACCACGGACGATAACATCAAGGTCAACAACATCCACCCGGGTGTCCACCATGGAGGTCCCAAACCCCTGTCGGAACACTCTGTGGCTCCCTCGCCCCTCGTCACCATCCCCTCCCCCCACCGCTCCACTAACCCACCCACAGCCACCAACCTCGCCAGCCTTAACAGCAGCCCGCCCAACAGCGGTACCACCACTACCCCACAGGTCAATGGTAAGGGGCTAGAGGACTCTCGCAGCCCAGTCAAGGTGGATCCCACTGAACTGTCTCACAGAAGGCCAGCCCTGGCCTCATGGTCCTCAGTATCCATCTACCCCAGCTCAAACCAGGTGCTCAAAGCATGCAGGTAGGACATCATATCCTTCTGTCACATCACACTTCAATTGTAGCCAATTTGCGTTTTGATTGGCGTGTATGTATGGATGTGGTAAAGGCTATGTGCGTTCTGATTGGAGTGTATTTATGGATGTGGTAAAGGCTATGTGCGTTCTGATTGGAGTGTATGTATGGATGTGGTAAAGTCTATGTGCGTTCTGATTGGAGTGTATGTATGGATGTGGTAAAGTCTATGTGCGTTCTGATTGGAGTGTATGTATGGATGTGGTAAAGGCTATGTGCGTTCTGATTGGAGTGTATTTATGGATGTGGTAAAGGCTATGTGCGTTCTGATTGGAGTGTATGTATGGATGTGGTAAAGGCTATGTGCGTTCTGATTGGAGTGTATGTATGGATGTGGTAAAGGCTATGTGCGTTCTGATTGGAGTGTATGTATGGATGTGGTAAAGGCTATGTGCGTTCTGATTGGAGTGTATGTATGGATGTGGTAAAGGCTATGTGCGTTCTGATTGGAGTGTATGTATGGATGTGGTAAAGGCTATGTGCGTTCTGATTGGAGTGTATGTATGGATGTGGTAAAGGCTATGTGCGTTCTGATTGGAGTGTATGTATGGATGTGGTAAAGGCTATGTGCGTTCTGATTGGAGTGTATGTATAGATGTGGTAAAGGCTATGTGCGTTCTGATTGGAGTGTATGTATGGATGTGGTAAAGGCTATGTGCGTTCTGATTGGAGTGTATGTATGGATGTGGTAAAGGCTATGTGCGTTCTGATTGGAGTGTATGTATGGATGTGGTAAAGGCTATGTGCGTTTTGATTGGAGTGTATGTATGGATGTGGTAAAGGCTATGTGCGTTTTGATTGGAGTGTATGTATGGATGTGGTAAAGGCTATGTGCGTTCTGATTGGAGTGTATGTATGGATGTGGTAAAGGCTATGTGCGTTCTGATTGGAGTGTATGTATGGATGTGGTAAAGGCTATGTGCGTTCTGATTGGAGTGTATGTATGGATGTGGTAAAGGCTATGTGCGTTTTTACAGGCTGGTAAATGGATGTGGTAAAGTCTGTTGTTATGCAGTGTTTCATTGTAAATGTCATACTAACTAGAGTTCACTGTCTGAGTCACATGGAGCTGACTGGTGTGGCTGACTGACTGACTGGTGTGGCTGACTGACTGACTGGTGTGGCTGACTGACTGACTGGTGCGACTGACTGGTGCGGCTGACTGGTGCGGCTGACTGGTGCGGCTGACTGGTGCGGCTGGCTGACTGACTGGTGCGGCTGGCTGACTGACTGGTGCGGCTGGCTGACTGACTGGTGCGGCTGGCTGACTGACTGGTGCGGCTGACTGGTGTGGCTGGCTGACTGGTGTGGCTGGCTGACTGACTGGCTGACTGGTGTGGCTGACTGACTGACTGGCTGACTGGTGTGGCTGGCTGACTGTCTGGTGTGGCTGACTGACTGACTGGTGTGGCTGACTGACTGACTGGTGTGGCTGACTGACTGACTGGTGTGGCTGACTGACTGACTGGTGTGGCTGACTGACTGACTGGTGTGGCTGACTGACTGACTGGTGTGGCTGACTGACTGACTGACTGGTGTGGCTGGCTGACTGACTGACTGGTGTGGCTGGCTGACTGACTGACTGGTGTGGCTGGCTGACTGACTGACTGGTGTGGCTGGCTGACTGACTGACTGGTGTGACTGACTGGTGTGACTGACTGGTGTGGCTGGCTGACTGACTGACTGACTGGTGTGGCTGACTGACTGACTGACTGGTGTGACTGACTGACTGACTGACTGGTGTGGCTGGCTGACTGACTGACTGGTGTGACTGACTGGTGTGACTGACTGGTGTGGCTGGCTGACTGACTGACTGGTGTGGCTGGCTGACTGACTGACTGACTGACTGACTGACTGACTGGTGTGACTGACTGACTGGTGTGGCTGGCTGACTGACTGACTGACTGGTGTGGCTGGCTGACTGACTGACTGACTGGTGTGGCTGGCTGAGTTGCTGATGACTTATTTATTTTGGTGAGAAAGTCGACTGTGGTTTGAGTTGCCTTTTGAAGGTCTTTGTGCTGTAGCCAGCCAGCCTGGCCTTAAGGGCCTGTAGCCCTTAGTTAGCCTTTAGTTGGTGGCAGGTAGCCTAGTGGTTAGAGCGCTGGACTTGTAACCCGAAAGGTTGCTGGATTGAATCCCCGAGCTGACAAGGTAAAAAGCTGTCGTTCCGCCCCTGAGCATGGATTCAGAGGGGTTGGGTTAAATGTGGAAGACACATTTCAGTTGAATGCATTCAGTTGTACAACTTACTTGGTATCCCCCTTTCATAAGTTAGCCTTCTAGTTAATCCTTTAGTTAGCCTTCTAATTAACCCTTCAGTTAGCCTTCTAATTAACCATTTAGTTAGCCTTCTAGTTAAACCTTTAGTTAGCCTTCTAGTTAAACCTTTAGTTAGCCTTCTAGTTTAGCCTTTTAGTTAACCCTTTAGTTAGCCTTTTAGTTAACCCTTTAGTTAGCCTTTTAGTTAACCCTTTAGTTAGCCTTACCTGCTCTGGGTTACCAAATAGTTGTATCAGTGTTGTGCTCATTAGGGGGCGGCAGGTAGCCTAGTGGTTAGAGCGTTCGACTAGTAACTGAAAGGTTGCAAGATCGAATCCCTGAGCTGACAAGGTAAAAATCTGTCATCTGCCCCTGAACAGGGCAGTTAACCCACTGTCATTGTAAATAAGAATTTGTTCTTAACTGACTTGCCTAGTTAAATAAAGGTTAAATAAAATAAATAAAAAGTGTAGTCTGAAGGAACTAGACATGATGAACATGGTAGATCTCCACTAGCTTTCCTCTCTGATAGGCGAGGGGGATTTCCTCAGGTGGACACCAGTGACCAGGCTGGTCCCTAGGGGATGTTTCTGGATGGATCTGTTTAGTGTCTACAGGAAGTGGCCAGGAACTGACAGGGCTGTAGAGTTCCTGAGCAGTAAGCCCTGTGTGTACACAACCTAAGCCATAGCTGTTATTCTACTGTACATCTACAGTTCTGTATATGACTGGAGCTTTGGTTAACTGCTTCTCTAGGCTTCTTTCTGTCACTGAAGCACTTCAATAGGCTGTTTACACAGGCAGCCCGATTAGAATATTTTTTTTTCTCACTATTTGGTCGTTAGACCAAATTTTCACATCAGATTTATTTTTTCCCCAAAGCACAGGGGGAGCTTTTTCCCCAAAGCTGATCTGATTTGTCAAAAGTCAAATAAAAACTGTTTATCTGAATTGGACTGCCTGTGTAAACACAGCCATAGAACCAGTTAATCTGTAATCTGTTTTAACGGTGATCTGTTTGAAGTGTTCTCCACTCCACAATGCATGTCTCGACTCCAGATCCATCGTGTTGGTTTGTGCTGCTGCTCTTTGCTGAAACGTGATCTGTGCTGTCTCACCTAGCCAATTAAAGAGGAGAGATGGGAGAGATGCAACAAAAAGCATTGTTACTGGAACAGTTTAAAAAATACTGTTTCTGAGACCTGGTGCCCCCCCCCCCCCCCCGTGTCTTTAGGAACCTGGGGAAGAATGGCCTGTCCAGCAGCAGTATCCTCCTTGATCAGTGTCCTCCGCCCAGGCCCCCCCTGCCCCCCTCACCCTCGCTGCCGAAGGACAAACTCAACCCCTCCACACCCAGTATCTACGTGAGTAAATAGCTGTGAGGGTTTTTACTCATGTCTGTATGTTGGGATTAGGGTTTCCGTTAGCCTGTAATAGTCGGCTTTTGGACTATTTTTATTTTTAGAAAAGCAGATGAATGAAATTGGCGCTGGCCAATTGTCCGGGAGAAGAAGAAAAAAATCCCACTGTGAAATTAGGCTTTTTAGCCTCTTGATTGATGTAAATACCAGTCGATGTACTGGAAATACATTTGACTACTCATGCTTATCGGTCTACAGGTAAATTTGCATAATTTTATGGAATTAAATTGGTGTGTGTGTAGGCTACATTATATATATTTTTATCACACGCATACAACATACAGATACAGAGGAGCAGTAAATCTGTCAGACAGCGTGAGAGCTGCTGCTGCAGCATCTCAAACAACCATCAGAAGCCAGGCTTCATCAGCGTGTCACACGCCACTTTGCAATGAGCTGACGGCAGTAGGCTGTGCCTACTTAAGTGTTTGAAACCTGAACATTTTAAAACATATGAGGCATGTCTTCAAAGTAGCCTATTAGATCTCCTCTCTTTCTATATTTCTAACAGATATTTGAATCTCTGTCACCGTTTGTGTGACAGGCGCCCCCTTTTGGCACTGTGGTTTCCTGCCAGTTGCATTATGGAACAAACATTCACTTGTAGCCTACTGCCTTGTGCGCATTGCTGCACTTGTAATGTGAATAAATAATAGCTTATTAATATTTTAAGATAAACGTTCTGATCTGTTGCGTCAGACTCGTTACTTTTTAAAGTTGCATCCTCGACCTGCATGCTCTGTTAATATGAATTACCATATTCTAAGTGTGATGTCACTGAGCACTGTGGGTGGACGCCCTAATCAGGTTATGCGTATGGGTCCGTCAGATTTCTCCAATGTCCGGTAAATTTACAATGTTGCCGGTCAAATATCCTGCGCCACATTTTCCTAACAGAAACCCTGGTTGGGATTTCATTCCTGTGCTTTTTACTCTCTCAGATAAATGTAGTTGTCGTTCCTACTGGCCTGGGCTCTATGGCTGGCCTGGGCTCTATGGCTGGCCTGGGCTCTATGGCTGGCCTGGGCTCTATGGCTGGCCTGGGCTCTATGGCTGGCCTGGGCTCTATGGCTGGCCTGGGCTCTATGGCTGGCCTGGGCTCTATGGCTGGCCTGGGCTCTATGGCGGGCCTGGGCTCTATGGTCTTAGTGTTTATTACAACAAATGGTCTAGTTTGCATTTCAAGTCAACATTTAGGGCAGCAGGTGGGCTGGTGGTTAGAGGTGGGCTGGTAGGCTGGTAGGCTAGTGGTAAGAGCGTTTGGCCAGTAGCTGAAAGGTTGCTGGTTCAAATGCCTGGGCTGACAAGGCTCTGTCGACGTGCCCTTGAGCAATGCACTTAACCCTAATTGCTCCTGTATGTTGCTCTGGATAAGAGCATCTGCTAAATGACTTAAATGTAAATAATTTGGTAGTCAGTTGGTTACAGTTTGGTAGTGTGTTTTGGCTATACTCGACATTAGAGTGTGTGTGTGTGTGTGTGTGGTCTCTGATCTGTCTGTTTCTCCCATGGTGTGTAGCTGGAGAATAAGAGAGATGCCTTCTTCCCTCCGCTTCATCAGTTCTGCACCAACCCCTCCAACCCCGTCACTGTCATCAGAGGGCTGGCTGGGGCGCTCAAACTGGGTGAGTTACACACGTCTGGCAGTCATATACCGCCATTACACACACTACTGCTGCTGGTGGCATTCCAGTCCAGCAGAATAAATACAAGTCAACTGTCTAGTCCTTCTGTCTAATTTGTGTTTAGCGTAGTAAAGCTATGTGTGTGTGTGTTTGCATTCATTCACTGGCTTGGGGGGGGGTGTGTGTGTCTGTTGACCAACTTTACATGTATGAGAACAGCACCACCTGCAGGCAGAGAGAGTCATTACATTCAATGTAGCATGTGGAGTCAAGTATTTGCTGCATAGAAAATATATTGGCTCCCTCACTCCATCAGTTCTCTACTGTTGCATTAACACACACTGGATAGGTGCAGTGTAATGTGTTGTTTTACAGGGTCAGTCATAGTAGTATGATAGGTGTTGTTTTACAGGGTCAGTCATAGTAGTATGATAGGTGTTGTTTTACAGGGTCAGTCATAGTAGTATGATAGGTGCTGTGTAATGTGTTGTTTTACAGGGTCAGTCATAGTAGTATGATAGGTGTTGTTTTACAGGGTCAGTCATAGTAGTATGATAGGTGTTGTTTTACAGGGTCAGTCATAGTAGTATGATAGGTGTTGTTTTACAGGGTCAGTCATAGTAGTATGATAGGTGTTGTTTTACAGGGTAAGACATAGTAGTATGATAGGTGTTGTTTTACAGGGTAAGACATAGTAGTATGATAGGTGTTGTTTTACAGGGTAAGACATAGTAGTATGATAGGTGTTGTTTTACAGGGTCAGTCATAGTAGTATGATAGGTGCTGTGTAATGTGTTGTTTTACAGGGTCAGTCATAGTAGTATGATAGGTGTTGTTTTACAGGGTCAGTCATAGTAGTATGATAGGTGTTGTTTTACAGGGTCAGTCATAGTAGTATGATAGGTGTTGTTTTACAGGGTCAGTCATAGTAGTATGATAGGTGTTGTTTTACAGGGTCAGTCATAGTAGTATGATAGGTGTTATTTTACAGGGTCATAGTAGTATGATAGGTGTTGTTTTACAGGGTCAGTCATAGTAGTATGATAGGTGTTGTTTTACAGGGTAAGACATAGTAGTATGATAGGTGTTGTTTTACAGGGTAAGACATAGTAGTATGATAGGTGTTGTTTTACAGGGTAAGACATAGTAGTATGATAGGTGTTGTTTTACAGGGTAAGACATAGTAGTATGATAGGTGTTGTTTTACAAGGTCAGACATAGTAGTATGATAGGTGTTGTTTTACAGGGTCAGCCCTAGTAGCACGGCGCCCCTGGAAGAAATTAGCTGCTAGTGCACTTGCTTGAAACTCACTCAAAATATCTGGATGGATAAATAGTTTGTATTTTATTAAGCTAGAGTGCTTCTGAACTCTTTGTTTTACTGCACTGGGAAATACATTTCAGCCATGCTTTCAGGAATTAGCTGATTGTCAGTGACATATTTTTTGCAGATGCAAGTTGTGAGTTTACTAAACATCCCTTTCTCTTTTTATCTCTCCACTTTTCCTCATTTCCCATCCCTTTCTCTGTCTCCCACTTCTTTTCTCTCCCTCACTGTTTTCCCTCCATCCACCCTTCTCTGTCTCTCTCTCCCTCCACCCTTCTCCCCCACCCGTCCACTCTGTCAGACCTGGGTCTGTTCTCTACTAAGACCCTGGTGGAGTCTAACCCTGACCACCTGGTGGAGGTGCGGACTCAGCTGTCTCAGCCCACCGATGAGAACTGGGACCTGAGCGGCACCAGGAAGATGTGGCGCTGCCAGAGCAGCCAGTCACACACCACCATCGCCAAGTACGCCCAATACCAGGCGTCGTCCTTCCAGGATTCTCTACGGGTTAGTAGAGGAAGCGGCTGAAGGATACAGGCACACAGACAGACCGACACAGAGAACCATCACCATTGCAAATGCTCTCAATACAAGGCCTTGTTGATTAGAGATTCAAGGCGTTTTGAGCTGTGTCCTGTTCTCTGAAAGGCCGTGTGTTCACTGTGCTGAGAACCAACCCCTGTCAGACACTGAATATTCACATGTTCTCTCCTCACTCTGTCCCTCAAACTAGACAACATAAATCTATATTGAATGTATTTCTCAGGAGGAGAAGAAGATGGAGCTGGAAGCAGAGGCAGCCAACGCAGAGAGGTAAGATGCCCTCTGTCCCTCCCTCCCTCCCTGGACGTCTGTCTCTCTGTCCCTCCCTCCCTCCCTGGCAGTCTGTCTTTCTGTCCCTCCCTCCCTCCCTGGCCGTCTGTCTCTCTGTCTCGGTCTGTGTGTCATATCGCTCTGCTCTGTCTAAACTACATATGCCATGATCCTGCAGTGTGGCGTGCCGGAAGAAAGGGCCCTTCAAACACATCAAGTTTGGCACCAACATCGACCTGTCTGACGATAGGAAGTAAGTGTTCCACACAACTCTCACTGACAACATTATGTAGTTCTGTTAACGAGAGACTTTAGTTTGACCTTTTCATGTAAACCAGATTATATCATATGGTCCAAAAACAGACTGGTTAGGGGCTACAGGTGGAGCAGTCTCCAGACCGTTTGGTTGTAGAAACAGACACGAGGTATGGCTTAGGGAGAAGGGACAAGGGCTGCTTTTGGATTAGGCATTGTTATCATGATGAGGATCTCTGAGGTTGGGTGCGGTGTGTGTCTGTGCAGTAGAGTTTAGTGCTGACCCTTGCCCTCTTTGACCTCATCCAAGGTGGAAACTGCATCTGCAGGAGCTCAGTAAGCTGCCAGCCTTTGCCAGGGTGGTGTCTGCTGGAAACCTGCTCAGCCACGTAGGACACACCATCCTGGGCATGAACACTGTCCAGCTTTACATGAAGGTCCCTGGGAGCAGGACGCCAGGTACATGCACACACACACACACACACACACACACACACACACACCAGACCTGGGTTCAGATACTATTTCAAATATCTACGTTACTTTCACATTTCCAAGTAAATATTGAAATGTTTTTTTTTGTTTTGTTTTTTTAAGACGAGGAGTTGAATATTGGAATGTATTTAGAAATACTCAAATACACTGACTCAAATTAAGTCCCATGCATTTAACCCAGGTATTTGAGCATTGGGCCAGTAACCGAAAGGTTGCTGGTTTGAATACCTGAGCCGACAAGGTGAAAAACCTGTCAATGTGCACTTGAGCAAGGCACTTATTCCTAATTTGCTCTAGGGACGCCATACTACTATGTATGACCCTGTAAAACAGCACCTATCATACTACTATGACTGACCCTGTAAAACAACACCTATCATACTACTATGACTGACCCTGTAAAACAACACCTATCATACTACTATGACTGACCCTGTAAAACAACACCTATCATACTACTATGACTGACCATGTAAAACAACACCTATCATACTACTATGTCTGACCCTGTAAAACAACACCTATCATACTACTATGACTGACCCTGTAAAACAACACCTATCATACTACTATGACCCTGTAAAACAACACCTATCGTACTACTATGACTGACCCTGTAAAACAACACCTATCGTACTACTATGACTGACCCTGTAAAACAACACCTATCATACTACTATGACTGACCCTGTACCCTGTAAAACAACACCTATCATAACAACACCTATCATACTACTATGACTGACCCTGTAAAACAACACCTATCATACTACTATGACTGACCCTGTACAACAACACCTATCATACTACTATGACTGACCCTGTACAACAACACCTATCATACTACTATGACTGACCCTGTACAACAACACCTATCATACTACTATGACTGACCCTGTAAAACAACACCTATCATACTACTATGACTGACCCTGTAAAACAACACCTATCATCCTACTATGACTGACCCTGTAAAACAACACCTATCATACTACTATGACTGACCCTGTAAAACAACACATTTCACTGCACCTATCTGTTGTATGTGACAATAAAACATAATAAAATACTTAAAGTGGTTGATTCACATTATTTGAAAGTACTCAAATACACAGAAAATATGTATTTAAATAACAAATAATCATATATTTGATTCCAGGTCTGACACACAATTTGTTTTTTGTAGTCATTTTGTTTCATGCATTTTGTTTTATGAAGTATTTATCTTGTCTGTTAGGTCACCAAGAGAACAACAACTTCTGTTCAGTGAACATCAACATTGGCCCGGGGGACTGTGAGTGGTTCTCTGTGCCCCAGCCTTACTGGGGAATCATCAACGACTTCTGTGAAAAGTACGTCAACAAACATCTCCTGCTTCTAACTCAACACAAAGTGCATCTCCTACCTCTGTCTGTTTATAGCCAATACAATCTGAAGTCACAGACACGTCTAACTCTGCTTTGGCTATAGTGGACCTAATGCTAATAAAAGTAGAATCATTTTTTCATATTTTCATTCATTGATGATGTAACAATCATTCATTGATGATGTAACAATCATTCATTGATGATGTAACAATCATTCATTGATGATGTAACAATCATTCATTGATGATGTAACAATCATTCATTGATGATGTAACATTCATTCATTGATGATGTAACAATCATTCATTGATGATGTAACAATCATTCATTGATGATGTAACAATCTATTTGATTTGATGAATTTACATTTACAATAGCACGGAGTCGGCAGTATTTGTATCTCTATCATCCTGTGTGTGTCTCTCCTCCAGGAACAACATCAACTTCCTGATGGGTTCATGGTGGCCCAACCTGGAGGACCTGTACGAGGCAGATGTCCCCGTCTACCGGTTCATCCAGCGCCCCGGAGACCTGGTGTGGCTCAACACGGGCACCGTTCACTGGGTCCAGGCCATCGGCTGGTGCAACAACATCGCCTGGAACGTAGGACCCCTCACTGGTAAGACGAGGAGAACAAGGGGATATACTTACTATGAACATGCACTGTTGTTTTATGGGGTTTAATGCTGAATTCGTTGGAGCCTCATTTAAATATGATAGCTGGATTCTGACAAGCCTTGACATTGTGAAATTGAAATGATATTGTCATTAATACACCCCTTCTACCTTCTCCCTCTCCCCCTCTGTCTCCCTCACTTTCGCTTTATCTTCCTCCCCCTCTCTCTCGCTCTCTCTTTCTGTCTCTCTCGCTCTCTCTTTCTGTCTCTCTCGCTCTCTCTTTCTGTCTCTCTCGCTCTCTCTTTCTGTCTCTCTCGCTCTCTCTTTCTGTCTCTCTCGCTCTCTCTTTCTGTCTCTCTCGCTCTCTCTTTCTGTCTCTCTTGCTCTCTCTTTCTGTCTCTCTCGCTCTCTCTTTCTGTCTCTCTTGCTCTCTCTTTCTGTCTCTCTTGCGCTCTCTTTCTGTCTCTCTTGCGCTCTCTTTCTGTCTCTCTCGCGCTCTCTTTCTGTCTCTCTCGCGCTCTCTTTCTGTCTCTCTCGCGCTCTCTTTGTCTCACTTTATCTTCCTCCCCCTCTCCCCCGCTCTCTCTCGCTCTCTCTCTCTTTCTGTCTCTCTCGCTCTCTCTTTCTGTCTCTCTCGCTCTCTCTCTCTCTCCCTCCCTCCCTCCTCAGCGTACCAGTATAAGCTGGCAGCAGAGCGATATGAATGGAATAAGCTGCAGAGCGTCAAGTCCATTGTCCCCATGATACACCTCTCCTGGAACATGGCCAGGAATATCAAAGTCTCCGACAGCAAGCTCTTCCAGATGATCAAGTGAGTCACACACACACACAAAATTCCCTTTTGCTCGCCCTCACACACACACACACACACACACACACACACACACACACACACACACACACACACAATTCCTTTTGCTCGCCTAACACACACACACACAATTCCTTTGCTCGCCCACACACACACACACACACACACACACACACACACACACACACACACACACACACACACACACACACACAATTCCCTTCTGCTCGCCCTCTCACACACACAAACACACAAAATTCCCTTTTGCTCGCCCTCTCTCTCTCACACACACACACACACACACACACACACACACACACACACACACACACACACACACACACACACACACACACAATTCCCTTTTGCTCGCCCTAACACACACACACACAATTCCCTTTTGCTCGCCCACACACACACACACACACACACACAATTCCCTTTTGCTCGCCCTCACACACACACACACACACACACACACACACACACACACACAATTCCCTTTTGCTCACACACACACACACACACACAATTCCCTTTTGCTCGCCCTCACACACACACACACAATTCCCTTTCGCTCTGCTTCTCACTCATACACACCTGCGCTCGTGCACGCACACACACACACCAAACCCCTGTGTGTCTCGGTCTCTGCTAGGTACTGTCTGCTGCGGACATTGAAGCAGTGTCAGATGCTGCGGGAGCTACTGCAGGCGTCAGGCAAGGAGCTGGTGTGGCACGGCAGGACCAGGGACGAGCCCGTACATTACTGCAGCATCTGTGAGGTACACACACACACTGTCCTTGTGGGGCCAAAACAATTGATTCCAATTCAAAAACTCCTATTTTCCGTTAGCCGGTGATGATTTAAAAAAAGGAGATATAGCCGATTACGTAAAACTGTTGCCGACCAAAACGCCCGGGAGAAACAATTATCCCATTGCAAAATAATGCTTTTTATTAATTGATAGAAATACAGTTGACCGTCATGCTTATCAGTCTATTGGTTAATTTGCCTAATTTACTAGAAATAAATTGGCCAGTTGTTTTTTTTTTTTTTTCTTCGTTATTCACCATCTTATTTGTCCAACACAACTATCACATGCACACAGCATACAGTCTATTCTGAGTGGGATTTCCTCAGCTGGTTGCTGCTGGAGTAAAACATGTGGTTCTCCTGCTGCTCCTCAGCTGGTTGCTGCTGGAGTAAAACGTGTGGTTCTCCTGCTGTTCCTCAGCTGGTTGCTGCTGGAGTAAAACGTGTGGTTCTCCTGCTGTTCCTCAGCTGGTTGCTGCTGGAGTAAAACATGTGGTTCTCCTGCTGTTCCTCAGCTGGTTGCTGCTGGAGTAAAACGTGTGGTTCTCCTGCTGTTCCTCAGCTGGTTGCTGCTGGAGTAAAACATGTGGTTCTCCTGCTGCTCCTCAGCTGGTTGCTGCTGGAGTAAAACGTGTGGTTCTCCTGCTGCTCCTCAGCTGGTTGCTGCTGGAGTAAAACGTGTGGTTCTCCTGCTGCTCCTCAGCTGGTTGCTGCTGGAGTAAAACGTGTGGTTCTCCTGCTGCTCCTCAGCTGGTTGCTGCTGGAGTAAAACGTGTGGTTCTCCTGCCGCTCCTCAGCTGGTTGCTGCTGGAGTAAAACATGTGGTTCTCCTGCTGCTGGAGTAAAACGTGTGGTTCTCCTGCTGCTCCTCAGCTGGTTGCTGCTGGAGTAAAACATGTGGTTCTCCTGCTGCTCCTCAGCTGGTTGCTGCTGGAGTAAAACATGTGGTTCTCCTGCTGTTCCTCAGCTGGTTGCTGCTGGAGTAAAACATGTGGTTCTCCTGCTGCTCCTCAGCTGGTTGCTGCTGGAGTAAAACGTGTGGTTCTCCTGCTGCTCCTCAGCTGGTTGCTGCTGGAGTAAAACACGTGGTTCTCCTGCTGCTCCTCAGCTGGTTGCTGCTGGAGTAAAACGTGTGGTTCTCCTGCTGCTCCTCAGCTGGTTGCTGCTGGAGTAAAACATGTGGTTCTCCTGCCGCTCCTCAGCTGGTTGCTGCTGGAGTAAAACATGTGGTTCTCCTGCTGCTGGAGTAAAACGTGTGGTTCTCCTGCTGCTCCTCAGCTGGTTGCTGCTGGAGTAAAACATGTGGTTCTCCTGCTGCTCCTCAGCTGGTTGCTGCTGGAGTAAAACATGTGGTTCTCCTGCTGTTCCTCAGCTGGTTGCTGCTGGAGTAAAACATGTGGTTCTCCTGCTGCTCCTCAGCTGGTTGCTGCTGGAGTGAAACATGTGGTTCTCCTGCTGCTCCTCAGCTGGTTGCTGCTGGAGTAAAACATGTGGTTCTCCTGCTGCTCCTCAGCTGGTTGCTGCTGGAGTAAAACACGTGGTTCTCCTGCTGCTCCTCAGCTGGTTGCTGCTGGAGTAAAACACGTGGTTCTCCTGCTGCTCCTCAGCTGGTTGCTGCTGGAGTAAAACACGTGGTTCTCCTGCTGCTCCTCAGCTGGTTGCTGCTGGAGTAAAACATGTAGTGCACAATTTAACCAGATCTATTTTTATTTCTAAACTGGTAGTTGAAGCACGCCTCCCATTCACCATTAAGGTGCAGGCAACAGGATATCAGCGTTTCACCCACCATTTAACAATGTGAGCTGGAGGCAGTATGCATTTTAAAACATACTTTATTGTTTGTATCCTGACTGTTTTACATAATGTTATGAGCCATGTCCTACCTTGCTTCAAATCCAACCATGGAAACGAGGCATTAATTCTTTATAAAAGTATAGGAGGTGCGTGAGTTTCAAGTTTGGGGACGCTTAGCATTGGTTTTCATATAAACTTTATTTCGTTGTCCAGAAGCCAAAGGCACAATCCTAGTCGTATCAGCAACCCATCCTAGTTGTTACATCATCAGAACCACTCGTTCTAAGTTTCTAACTGTTCAGATATGGAACCACTATCAGCTGTTCAGAAGGGTGTTTACCGCAAATTACATTTTGGCAAATGTTTAACGTTTTCTTGGCTGCTTCATTACACGTGTTGCATGTTCTGTTAAGATGCATTATCATATTGTAAATGTGATTTGTGTCATTCCGAGCACTATGGGTGGACACCGTAATGGGCTTATGCACCCAATGCATATGGTCCAGTAGAATTTCTCAAATGGACAATAAATTAAAATCTTCCCGGTCGCATTGTCTGGCGTCACCTTTCCCAAATGGGAACTCTGTCCCTAATTAGCGGTAGCGTAATGAATGGAAGCCTGTGGGTATCTGCTAGAATGCCTGTCAATGCTAGCAGATACCATAGACTTTCAGTCATTCCGCTAACACTAGACACTGAGGCATGCAAATTGTGGGGATGACTCTGGGGAAGTAACTAAAGGGCCTCGTTGCCACAATCCCAAAGTATCCATTTAACCCCTAAACCCTAACCCCTAAACCTAACCCCTAAACCCTAACCCCTAAACCTAACCCCTAAACCTAAAATAGCCTTTTTCCTTGTGGGGGCTGGCGAAATGTCCCCTCTTGTCTGAATTTCCCTTGTTTTACTCTCCTTGTGAGGACTTCTGGTCCCCACAAGGATAGTAGCAGCAAAACAAAACACATGTACCTCTCCTCACACACTCACTCTCGCCCTATTTCCAGGTGGAGGTGTTTGCCCTACTGTTTGTAACCAGTGAGAGTAACAGCAGGAAGACGTACGTGGTGCACTGTCAGGACTGTGCCCGTAGGGGGAGCTCTAACCTGGACAACTTTGTGGTGCTGGAGCAGTACAAGATGGACGACCTCACACAGGTCTACGACCAGTTCACACTCGTAAGTCAACAAGGACACGAGTGACTATATGATGACTAGTAGGTTAACACTAGACCAGCAAAAGCAGCCATTTTGACAGCTCGTGAATTTAAAACAATTTATTACTCTGCAATGCCCCCGTCTTTGACTTTTTCTATAATCCACACTGTCATTGTTAGAATCTTAATGTCACAAACAGAACTGCAGTTCTAACCAGCATGCCATTTTATGAATGGTTTTCCTCCTCCTTCCTGACAGTAGGGCATGCTCTTGCTCCTTCTCACAACAGTGGAAGGTACGGTGCCCAGTTGGTACCCTGGGCTCCTGAGTGGCGCAGTGGTCTAAGGCACTGCATCTCTGTGCTAGAGGCGTCACTACAGACCCTGATTTGATTCCAGGCTCTATCACAACCTGCCGTGATTGGGAGTCCCAAAGGGCGAACCTAAATTGTACCGAAACTAATTTCACACATATAACAGATTAAATAAATGAAGAAAAAAGTATGATGGATGAGAACGGGGGAGAATGGATGAGCGAGGAGACACAAACAATGCATTATTGTGTAATCACCAATTGTGACCGACCGTCTCGATTCGTTCAGTCTTATGTAGCAAAATTTGAAATTGTGTTTTTTACAATCGATAAAAGTTCAGACTCGGAGCTCTAAAATTATATTTCATACACTACAGTTGAGGAACAATGGGAAAGTAATTCTGCTTTGAAAGTTGATACATTTGTTAAATCACTTTTGAGAAAAATGGCCTTTGAATGTTTTGGCACTACTACTGGAGAGCTCATCTTTGTCTACAACCATTCAGTGTCGTTCCCACCATCTTAAGCTTTAACCCCACCCATCTCTTTAAGAATTCACATGTGAGGCTGTGTACTAAACAACCAAAGATTAAAAGACTAAAGGTTGATTTATACTACGGGTGTGTTTGTAAATTTCATCTGGAGTGCCAGAGTGTTTTCTGGGAGTTTGTAAAACTGAGTGTTCTAACAGAGCTGAGTAGGCTGTTTTTATGTTATCCAGAGCTTTGGTGACTGCAACTGTGCTGTTGGCAACAATTTAATTATGCTTTTTTGCCAACGTTCACTGACACAGGCCATATTCAACGGGTGTTGAGCGTTCGTAAATGTGCCATTTATTCTGTGCTCTAGCTAGCTAGCTAGCTAGGTAAACAATGAACCATAATCCCAACTCAAAACATTACTAACCTGAATGTATCTGCAGGTAGCTAACCAACCAGGTTCAATGTTAGCTAGCTAACATTAGGCTATAATTAGCAATGCAAATGGCTTTAAATATGTAATCCGGAGACGGGTGATTTATACAACAGCCTGCTGTGTGTTCACTTTTCGTTTGCATATTTGCAATCAAACAGGCAGAATTTTCTGCATTTCCTTAGCTGTCATACTTTAATTCCACTGATTTCAAAACTTGGTTCACCAGACAGTGGAGAGCAACACTTATGTAGTTCTACTTTGTGATATCTTTTTTTTAAAGCCCCATTAGAAAGGATTACCTACACATACTGACCAGCTAATATTATATGCAGAAGCATGCTACATGGCAGACCAATCTGAACTCATCTCTCGGCATGTCCAGCCCACTCATTATCTCAGCCAATCGTGGCTAGCGGGAAGGTTGCTGACTTTTTACATGGCTAAACCAACAATTTTATTTGTATTTACAGAGTTTGTATGTTTGTATGCCATCTAGCGCACGGAACCCCTCGACAACATTCCGCTGAAAAGGCAGTGCGCGAAATTCAAAAATATTTTTTAGAAATATGTAACTTTCACACATTAACAAGTCCATTACAGCAAATGACAGATAAACATCTTGTTAATCTACCCATCATGTCCGATTTGAAAAATGCTTTACAGCTAAAGCACAACATATGATTATGTTAGATCACCGCCAAGTCAAAAAAACACAGCCATTTTTCCAGCCAATGATAGGAGTCACAAAAAGCAGAAATATAGATAAAATGAATCACAAACCTTTGATGATCTTCATCAGATGACACTCATAGGACATCATGTTACACAATACATGTATGTTTTGTTCGATAATGTGCATTTTTCTATCAGAAAATCTGTTTACATTGGCACCTTACATGGAGTAATGTTTTGATTCCAAAACATCCGGTGATTTTGCAGAAATACTCATAATAAACATTGATAAAAGATACTAGTGTTATTCTCAGAATTAAAGATAGACTTCTCCTTAATGCAACGGCTGTGTCAGATTTTTTTAAAACTTTACGGAAAAAGCATAATCTGAGAACGGCGCTCAGAACCCAATACAGCCAGAGGATTATCCGCGATTTTGGAATCAACAAAGTTAGAAACAACACCATAAATATTCACTTACCATTGATGATCTTCATCAGAAGGCACTCCCAGGAATCCCAGTTCGACAATAAATGACTGATTTGTTCTATAAAGTTCCATCATTTATGTTCAAATAGCCACTTGTTGTTAGCGTGTTCAGCCCTCTAATCCATCTTCATGAGGCGCAGGCACTTCATCCAGACTAAAACTGGCCTTCAGAAACATGTCAAACGATGTATGGAATCAATCGTTAGGATGTTTTTAACATTAAACATCAATAATGATCCAACCGGAGAATTCCTTTGTCTTCAGAGAAGCACTGGAACGAGAGGTAACTCTGTCAGGAGCGCGCGTCATGAGACCAAGGCTCTCTGCTCAAGTTTCAAAAGACGGTTGACATCTAGTGGAAGCCCTAGGAAGTGCAACCTCATCCATATCTTGATGTGTATTCGGTAGGCAAAGCTTTGAAAAACTACTAACCTCCAATGTCCCACTTCCTGGTTGGATTTATTTCAGGTTTTCGCCTGCCATATGAGTTTTGTTATACTCACAGACATCATTCAAACAGTTTTAGAAACTTTAGAAACTTTTTAGAAACTGTTTTCTATCCAATACTAATAATAATATGCATATATTAGCTTCTTGGACAGAGTAGGAGGCAGTTCACTCTAAGCACGCTATTCATCCAAAAGTGAAAATGCTGCCCCCTATCCCCAAAAGGATTAAGGCACATCAAAGTTCACATATTCCAGAAGGTATTTCTGCCCAAAAAAAAAACAGATTTAAAAAATAAAATCTAATTAAAGTTTAAGTTCAAATGGCTCTCCTGTGAAGTGAAGGCTCTCCTGTGACGCGCGACATACACCTAGTTTCCTGAAATGAGTCATATTTGTGATTGAAAAACAGGAAGGGCCATTCTTTTGTGTTGGTATATTCTAATTATAATCTCAATGTTATCTACACAGTATCAGTAGTTTTCGGTCTACTGACTTACATAGAGTATATAGTGAGAGTGTGCGAAATTTGCAATGGCAAGAAGACCAAGATGCTGCTACAAGATATTAATAAAAATGCCAAGAGTATACAAAGCTGTCTTCAAGACAAAGGGTGGCTACTTTGAAGAATCTAAAATCAAAAATATATTTATAAATCATTTTTGATTTCACATGTTATTTCATAGTTTTGATGTTTTCACATTGTTTTGATGTTTTCATCATCATCATCATTGTAGAAAATAGTTTAAATGAGTGGTGTCCAAATTTTTGGACTGGTACTGTATATACATACATATTTAATTCGGATAGTTTTCAAACCCCTTCCCTTTTTTTTACATTTTTTTACGTTACAACCTTATTCTAAAATGTATTTAATGTTTTCCCTCTTCAACGTACACAATACCCCATAATCACGAAGCGAAAACTGTTTTTTAGATTTTTTTTGCAAATACAATAAAAAACAGACCTTATTTACTGAAGTACTCAACCCTTTGTTATGAGACTCAAATATGAGCTTAGGTGCATCCTGTTTCCATTGATCATACTTAATGTTTCTACAACTTGATTGGAGTCCATCTGTGGTGCATTTCTTTTGATTGGACATGATTTGGAAAGGCACACACCTGTCTATATAAGATCCCACAGTTGACAGTGCATGTCAGCAAAAACCAAGCAATGAGGTCGAAGGAATTGTCTCTAGAGATCCAGGACAGGGTACCAAAACATTTCTGCAGCATTGAAGGTCCCCAAGAACAGTGGCCTCCATCATTCTTAAATGGAAGGAGTTTGTAACCACCAAGACTCTTCTTTGAGCTGGCTAAACTGAGTAATCGTGGGAGAAGGGCCTTGGTCAGGGAGGTGACCAAGAACCCGATGATCACTCTGACAGAGCTCCAGAGCTCCTCTGTAGAGATGGTTGTCCTTCTCTGATGGGAGAACCTTCCAGAAGGACAACCATCTCTGCAACACTCCACCAATCAGGCCTTTATGGTAGAGTGGCCAGACGGAAGCCACTCCTCAGGTACATGACAGCCCGCTTGGTTTACCAAAAGGCATCTAAAGGACTCTTAGACAATGAGAAACAAGATTCTCTGGTCTGATGAAATCAAGATTGATTGCCATGTGTCACATCTGGAGGAAACCTTACTACTACTGTGAAGCATGGTGGTGGTAGCATTATGCTTTGGGGATGTTTTTCAGCGGCAGGGACAGGGAGACTAATCAGGATTGAGGGAAGGATGAACACAGCAAAGTACATCGAGATCCTTGATGAAAATCAGCTCCAGAGTGCTCAGGACCTCAGACTGGAGCAAAGGTTCCCCTTCCAACAGGACAACGATCCTAAACACACAGCCAAGACAATGCAGGAGTGGCTTCGGGACAAGTCTCAATGTCCTTGAGTGACCCAGCTAGAGGCCGTACTTGAACCCAATCGAACATCTCTGGAGAAACCTGAAAATAGCTGTGCAGCGATGCTCCCCATCCAACCTTACATACCTTGAGAGGATCTGCAGAGGAGAATGGGAGAAACTCCCCAAATACAGGTGTGCCAAGCTTGTAGCATCATACACAAGGCTGTAATTGCTACCTAAGGTGCTTCAACAAAGTACTGAGTAAAGTGCCTGAATACTTATGTAAATGTGATATTTCAGTTTTTATTGTTTACTTCTTGAAACTCCCCATCCCGGATCCGGGTTTGTGACTAAAGCCTCAGGCTCATTAGCATAACGCAACGTTAACGATTTCTGAAAATCGCAAATAAAATGAAAATAATGCGTCTGCTCTCAAGCTTAGCCTTTTCTTAACAACATTCAAAATATGCTTTTGAACCATAGAAATTGACTAATTTGTGTAAGAGTATGCAAAGCTAGCATAGCATTTTGAGTAGCATGTAGCACGCAACATTTTCACAAAAACCAGATAACCAAATAAATAAAATCATTTACCTTTGAAGAGCTTCTGATGTTTTCAATGAGGAGACTCTCGGTTACATACCAAATGCGCAGTGTTTCCTGAAAGCGTCTGTGTGTAGGAGAAATCGTTCCGTTTTCTACATTGCGTCTGGCTAACGAACCGAAAATTCAGTCACCTACAACGTAAAACTTTTTCCGGATTAACTACATAATATCGACCGAAACATGGCAAACGTTGTTTGGAATCAATCCTCAAGGTGTTTTTTCACATATCTCTTCATTGACATGCAGTTCGTGGAAGCTTGCTTTCCTCTGTATCGCATGGAAAAATACTGGCAGGTGACTTTTGCGCACCAATTTCGGCGCAGGACACCGGGCGGACACCTGGTAAATGTGGTCTCTTTTGGTCAATCTTCCAATGATCTGCCCACAAATACGTCACAATGCTGCAGACACCTTGGGGAAACGAAAGAAAGGGCAGACTCACTCCTCTCGCATTCACAGCCATATAAGGAGACAATGGAAAACAGAGCCTCAAAAATCCTTGTCATTTCCTGGATGCCATCTCATCTTGGTTTTGCCTGAAGCTCACGTTCTAGGGCACGCACAGAGAATATCTTTGTATTTCTGGACACGTCAGTGTTTTCTTTCGAATGGTAGCAATTATATGCATAGTCGAGCATCTTTTTGTGACAAAATATCTTGTTTTAAAACGGGAACGTTTTTCATCCAAAAATGAAATTGCGCCCCCATAGATGTAAGAGGTTAATACATTTGCTAAGATGTCTAAACTGTTTTTGCTTTGTCATTATGGGGTTTTGTGTGTAGATACTCTGCCTGTCTTGAGCTCTCGCTAGCAAATTTGCAACATTATATCAACTCTGGGTTTCGACCATTGAGTCTGTGACAGACATATTTGTTTGCACACAGGAGAGAAGTGTTCTGCTATTTTCAATACATTTTGATAGATTCATCGCCCTGAAAGAGAAATTAAAAAATGTTGTACAAGTCCACCAAGGAGGAGTATTTAGATGAAGTAATATTGCTTTCTTCATCTAATGCTTGGTCGAGTAGTTTGCATAGAAATGCTACAAAACGTAAAAAAACAAGCTCGCTAAACTCAGCAAGGAAAAAAATTAAGTCTAAGATAATTCGTAAAAATCCAAATAATTTCACAGATCTTCATTGGAAAGGATTTAAACACTGTTTCCCATGCTTTTTCAATTAACCATAAACATGCACCTGCACCTGTGGAACGGTCGTTAAGACAAGAACAGTTTACAGACGGTAGGCAATTACCGTAATTTCCGGACTATAAGCCGCTACTTTATTCCCACGCGTTGAACCTCGCGGTTTATACAATGACGCGGCTAATTTATGGATTTTTCCCGCTTTCACAAGATTCATGCCGCCAAAAAACTGAGCACCGTCACATAATGTGACGTACATCGAGCGCGCTCAAACTTCCCATCATTCTGATTACGGTAGTCATTTTGTCACCCTCATCATGGCAAAGACACGGAGAAATGCATATGATGCAGCTTTCAAGTTGAAGGCGATCGATCTGGCTGTTGGAAAAGGAAATAGAGCTGCTGACAGCGTGGAGCATTGTCAAAAAATCCACTATCATCAACGGGTTTCGAAAGGCTGGACTGCTGCGTGTTGAAGAGGGCAGAGATCCAACATCGGATGAAGCAATTCTGAGGCTATTCAACTCCGACACCGAAGGAGATGACTTCAGTTGTTTCAGTGCACAGGAGGAGGAAGATAGTGACCAATGACTTTCTTGGTAGGCTACTGTTGTAACAAAAATTAAAGCCGTGTTTTGTTAAAGCCTATTTATTTTTGTTACAAGCCGTGTTTCGTTTAAAGGCTGTGTAAAGTTAATTTGTTTCAATGTACCGGTAGGCACCTGCGGCTTATAGACATGTGCGGCTTATTTATGTACAAAATACATAATTTTTAATAATTCAGTGGGTGCGGTTTATATTCAGGTGCGCTTAATAGTCCAGCAATTACGGTAGGTCACAGTTATGAAAACTTAGGACACTAAAGAGGCCTTTCTACTGACTCTTAAAAACACCAAAAGGAAGATGCCCAGGGTCCCTGCTCATCTGCGTGAACGTGCCTTAGGCATGCTGCAAGGAGCCATGAGGACTGCAGATGTGGCCAGGGCAATAAATTGCAATGTCCGTACAGTGCGACGCCTAAGACAGTGCTTCAGGGAGACAGGACGGACAGCTGATCGTCCTCACAGTTTCAGACACGTGTAACAACACCTGCACAGGACCAGTACATCCAAACATCACACCTGAGGGACAGGTACAGGATGGCAACAAAAACTGCCCGAGTTACACCAGGAATGCACAATCCCTCCATCAGTGCTCAGACTGTCCTCAATTGGCTGACAGAGCCTGGACTGAGACCTTGTAGGCCTGTTGTAAGGCAGGGGTGATGGTAGGATTCACGTTTATTGTCGAAGGAATGAGCGTTGCACCAAGGTCTCGATTTGGAGGTGGAGGGTCCGTCATGATCTGGAGCGGTGTGTCACAGCATCATCAGACTGAGCTTGTTGTCATTGCAGGCGATCTCAATGCTGTGCGTTACATGGAAGACATCCTCCTCCCTCATGTGGTACCCTTCCTGTAGGCTCATCCTGACATGCCCCTGCAGCATGACAATGCCACCAGCCATACTGCTTGTTCTGTGCGTGATTTCCTGCAAGACAGCAATGTCGATGTTCTGCCATGGCCAGCTAAGAGCCTCGATCTCAATCCCATTGAGCACGCGTGGGACCTGTTGGATCAGAGAGTGAGTGCCAGGGCCCCCCTGCCCCCCCCCCCCAAGAAATATCCGAGAACTTGCTGGTACCTTGGAAGAGTGGGGTAACATCTCACAGCAAGAACTGGCAAATCTGGTGCAGACCATGAGGAGGAGATACACTGCAGTACTTAATAACTTCTTTGGGACGCTACCGTCCCACCTGGCCAACATCCAGTGAAATTGCAGAACGCCAAATTCAAATGACAGAAATCGGAACGTTAAACATTCATGAAAATACAAGTATCATACATCATTTAAAAGCTTAACTTCTTGTTAATCCAGCCTCTTAGGCATGCTGCAACATCTGACAGCGCCCCACACACAAAAGCATTACATACATTTTCCAACCAAGCAGATGCGTCACGAACGTCAGAAATAGCGATAAAATAAATTGCTTACCTTTGAAGATCTTCATCTGGTTGCAATCACAAGGGTCCCAGCTACATAACGAATGGTCATTTTGTTCGATAAAGTCCTTTATATCCCAAAAAAAGTACATTTCAATGGCACGCTTGACACAGTAATCCACCGGCTTCCCTCGTTCAAAATGCATACAAAATGAATAAACTTCTTCTAAACAAGTCAAACAACTAATCAATCCTCAGGTATCCTATTATGTAAATAAATGATCAAATTTAAGACGGAGAATAACGGAGATAAATAATGAAGTACGCGCACTCACCGGAATGCGCTACAAACACTACAGCCAAAATGAGAGCCACAAAATTCTAAATAATAAATAAAAAAAACAAGCCCCCCCCCCCTGTTCAGGGACACATTATTCAATTTCTGTGGAACTTGTTCAATTTATGTTGAATCTTGTTATGTTCATACAAATATTTACACATGTTAAGTTTGCTGAAAATAAACGCAGTTGACAGTGAGAGAACGTTTCTTTTTTAGTTTAAGTTTCTGTCCCAAGGATGGAAGTTTAAACAAGTGGAAAAATAGACACTGAAACAGGATATTGACAAGCCAGATGCAGAAGGAAATGTGCATTATGCAAGGAGCCAACATTCACTTTCACTCAGCAATCATTCTTCCTTGCATAATTACTGCAGTCACTTCCACCCCTTAAAAAGCATTACCCTACACATGGTGTCAATACTTGGGCACCCCATAAAAAGCATTACCCTACATATGATGTCAGTACGTGGACACCACTTAAAAAGCATTACCCTACACATGGTGGCATTCACAGTAGTAAGCCTACACACGAGTGAGTCAAAAATCATATTAGTTATTTTTTTGAAAAAAGGTACTAGCTTGTTCATTAGTAAGTCTTCAACCAGTTTACAAGAATCTCATCTCTCTCTCTCATCCCTCTCTCTCATCCCTCTCTCTCATCCCTCTCTCGTTCTCCCTCCACAGGCTCCTCCTTTGCCATCATCCTCTTGACGGTAACATTCTGTTGTTCTGAGGACGATAAGAATCCATGCTGTACTCCCAGAACCCACCGGAAGCCCCTTTTCTGATATTCAGGAAGTGAGCCAGCAGTCCTCTTCTGCTTTCTGTAGATATTCCACAAGGCAGCTGGGTGAAAAGCTGTGTGTCTATGCAACCTGCCCAGAGTGGAGGTGAGGTGTCTCCTCCTAGAGGACTGGAGGGGGAGGGCATTACTCCTGCCTTCTCCACCAGCCGTGGTGGAAAAAGTACCCCATTGTTATACTTGAGTAGAGGTAAAGATACCTTGATAGAAAATGACTCAAGTAAAAGAGAAAGTCATCAGTAAAATACTACTTTAGTAAAAGTCGGTATGGTTTTAAACTATATGGTTTTAAATATACTTCAGTATCAAAAGTAAATATAATTGCTAAAATATACTTAATCAAAAGTAAAAGTACATGTATAAATAATTACAATTTGTTTATATTAGGCAAAGCAGATGGACACATTTTATTTATTTTTTCATTTACAGATAGCAAGGGGCACACTCCAACACTCAGATATCATTAACAAATGAAGCATTTGTGATTAGTGAGTCTGCCAGATCAGAGGCAGTAGGGATGTTCTCTTGATAAGTGTGTGAATGAGACCATTTTCCTGTCCTGCTTAGCATTTCAAGTGTAACGAGTACTTTTGGGTGTCAGGGAAAATGTATGGAGTAAAAAGTACCTTTTTTGGGGGGGGAAATGTAGTGAAATAAAAGTTGTTAAACATATAAATAGTAAAGTACAGATACCCCCCCCCCAAAAAAAACTACTTAATTGCTGTCTGGCACAATAGCTGACAAAAATGATGACTGCATTTCTTTTGTATATATATTTTCTTAAAACTGGCAACAACATCACACAAAGACTACTGACCTGATACACATTTCCCTTTTTTTAATTCTGTTTGTGGGCTGATACAAATGTGCTCTGAGTTGGTGTGTGTGTCCCCCACTTGAGTCTACGTCCTAGAATCGCTGGTCTTTTGTATGTTAGTAAATAGAAGTCGTCTTTGGGCAAGAAAATAAAATAAAAAACATTTTGTAAAGTAATATATTTTTTTTTTACTGTTTTAGTTATTTTGGAACCGTATGGTTTGGTTCTGTAGGTAAAATAGTATTCCAATGGGTGAGAAATTTAACAGCCAAGTCACCAAGGGACTTTTATGGAATAAATAAACTTATTTTTTCTAACCTTTGTTGTAAATTTACACTATTTATAAAATGTATATTTATTGCTTGAAAATATTTGTTGATCGAATGCTGTAATTTTTTTCCCACAGATGACCTGCCATTTAAAGGAGTTTTATACACAACCCTTCCTACGTTTTCTATACGAATAAAACTGCTTTAGCAAAGCATTTTTCCAGAGACTCCTTGAAATGGTTTTATTGTTTGAAGGATGTTTTAGTCATTAAACAGAAGTTGTATTTATTTACATCTGGAACTTCTCTCGTGTTTCTTCTCGAGTTTAATCTCTCCTCTGATGCACAGAGATGCTGACCGCTTCACTACCTGATACTGGCTAGCCAAGGTCAGCTGCTGACCGCTTCACTACCTGATACTGGCTAGCCAAGGTCAGCTGCTGACCGCTTCACTACCTGATAATGGCTAGCCAAGGTCAGCTGCTAACCGCTTCACTACCTGATACTGGCTAGCCATGGTCAGATGCTGACCACTTCACTACCTGATACTGGCTAGCCATGGTCAGCTGCTGACCGCTTCACTACCTGATACTGGCTAGCCATGGTCAGCTGCTGACCGCTTCACTACCTGATACTGGCTAGCCAAGGTCAGCTGCTGACCGCTTCACTACCTGATACTGGCTAGCCAAGGTCAGCTGCTGACCGCTTCACTACCTGATACTGGCTAGCCAAGGTCAGCTGCTGACCACTTCACTACCTGATACTAGCTAGTGGAGGTCAGATGCTGACCGCTTTACTACCTTGATACTGGCTAGCCATGGTCAGATGCTGACCGCTTCACTACCTGATACTGGCTAGCCAAGGTCAGCTGCTGACCGCTTCACTACCTGATACTGGCTAGCCAAGGTCAGCTGCTGACCGCTTCACTACCTGATACTGGCTAGCCATGGTCAGCTGCTGACCGTTTCACAACCTGATACTAGCTTGAGGAGGTCAGCTGCTGACCGCTTCACTACCTGATACTGGCTAGCCAAGGTCAGATGCTGACCGCTTCACTACCTTGATACTGGCTAGCCAAGGTCAGCTGCTGACCTCTTCACTACCTGATACTGGCTAGCCAAGGTCAGCTGCTGACCGCTTCACTACCTGATACTGGCTAGCCAAGGTCAGCTGCTGACCGCTTCACTACCTGATACTGGCTAGCCATGGTCAGATGCTGACCGCTTCACTACCTGATACTGGCTAGCCAAGGTCAGCTGCTGACCGTTTCACAACCTGATACTGGCTAGCCAAGGTCAGCTGCTGACCGTTTCACAACCTGATACTGGCTAGCCAAGGTCAGATGCTGACCGCTTCACTACCTTGATACTGGCTAGCCATGGTCAGATGCTGACCGCTTCACTACCTGATACTGGCTAGCCATGGTCAGCTGCTGACCGCTTCACTACCTGATACTGGCTAGCCAAGGTCAGATGCTGACCGCTTCACTACCTGATACTGGCTAGCCAAGGTCAGATGCTGACCGCTTCACTACCTGATACTGGCTAGCCAAGGTCAGATGCTGACCGCTTCACTACCTGATACTGGCTAGCCAAGGTCAGCTGCTGACCGCTTCACTACCTGATACTGGCTAGCCAAGGTCAGCTGCTGACCGCTTCACTACCTGATACTGGCTAGCCAAGGTCAGCTGCTGACCGCTTCACTACCTGATACTGGCTAGCCAAGGTCAGCTGCTGACCGCTTCACTACCTGATACTGGCTAGCCAAGGTCAGCTGCTGACCACTTCACTACCTGATACTGGCTAGCCAAGGTCAGCTGCTGACCGCTTCACTACCTGATAATGGCTAGCCAAGGTCAGATGCTGACCTCTTCACTACCTGATACTGGCTAGCCAAGGTCAGCTGCTGACCACTTCACTACCTGATACTGGCTAGCCAAGGTCAGCTGCTGACCACTTCACTACCTGATACTGGCTAGCCATGGTCAGCTGCTGACCGCTTCACTACCTGATACTGGCTAGCCAAGGTCAGCTGCTGACCGCTTCACTACCTGATACTGGCTAGCCATGGTCAGCTGCTGACCGCTTCACTACCTGATACTGGCTAGCCAAGGTCAGCTGCTGACCGCTTCACTACCGGATAGTAGCTAGCCACGGTCCAGTTGTGCAGTGGTGGGTATACCCACGTAGTTTTGTCGGCATTGAGTATACTCCTTAATCCCCACGATGCGTGTGAAAGTAGTGCAGTGGAGGTATATGCCATATAAATGAAGGCTGATGGAACAGATCAGAACGTTTTGCTTATAGTGTTGATAAACTACTTCACATTTGAAGCACAGCAATGTGCACACGTTGTAGGCCTACTCACAAATGTTTCAAAATGCAATTTGTGGGAAGACGCTTCTAAAATGCACACCACACATGCGAGCAGTTTCATGGACAGAGCTGGAAATATCCCACTAGAAATTTAGAAAGAGGGGAGATCCAAAGATGCAAAAACTACATTTGTGTTGCTAATATAACTAGGATAATGCATTTGGCTATGAAAGAAAGTTGATTTGAAAAGCAAAAGAACAGGAGAGTGTGCATATGAGTAAGTCTTTATTAAATAATTGCCTCCGTTTCTATGGTGGGATTTTGGCTATAGGCTGCTTTGAAACAAGGTAAGACATAGCGATGCTAATGAATATAGTGACGCTAATGATGGGCCTTAACACTCTTCTGGTAGATGGAATGGCTTTCCCGAAATCCTCCATTCAACGTTAACTGCTGTATCTCCCAAAGTAGCATATACTTACCTGGCACACTGATATGGTGATTGTTTGCGTCAGTAATCCATCTCGTGTGCACTACAGAAACCAAACAACAGTGCTAGGTGCCTGCACAGTTGAAATAAAGGGTAACTACACTCATTTCTAACATTTTCCCAATGTGGTTTAAGGATTGTTGTGGATTTAAAACATCCTATGTTGTTTTTCTAGAAAAAGAAGTGGAACTTAGAGAGAGAGAACCTGAAGAAAATTAAACCTCTGAATTTCTGACTCAGTTGACAGCCTCATGTTTCAATAGTAGGTCTACTATTAGCCTACTTGTACAGCTTAGGTTGGCCTGACTGAAAAAACAATTATGGGATTGATAATTTTAGATCATTCAGCGTGTATGTCATGTTTTGTGAGATTTTGGGGAAAATGAAGAGTATACCCACTTCTCTGATTACACCACTGCTGAGGTCTGACGAAGGCAAGCATTACTACTAGGGCTATCAAGTGGTTTAAAAAAATGAAATGGAGTTAATCGCTGGATTCACATACTGACACCACACCATACTTTCCCACTCATAAACACTGCTGCGACTGTTCCATTTGTTACTCATAGCCATACTCTGCCTACAGTGCCTTTTTAGAATTTACACCCCTTGACGTTTGTTGGTGGTTTTCCAATTATTATTATTTATTTATTTTTACCTTTATTTAACCAGGCAAGTCAGTTAAGAACAAATTCTTATTTTCAATGACGGCCTGGGAACAGTGGGTTAACTGCCTGTTCAGGGGCAGAACGACAGATTTGTACCTTGTCAGCTCGGGGGTTTGAACTCGCAACCTTCTGGTTACTAGTCCAACGCTCTAACCACTAGGCTACAATGCCTCGCAAAGAAGGGCACCTATTGGTAGATGGGTATAGAAAAAAAGCAGACGTTGAATATACGTTTGAGCATGATGAAGTTATTATTTACACTTTGGATGGTGTATCAATATACCCAGTCAATACAAAGATACAGGAGTCCTTCCTAATTGTTTCTGTAGAGGAAGGAAAACCTCTCAGGGATTTCATTTTAGTATTGCGGAGTAACTACAATGTTGTTGATCCATCCTCTGACTCCTATCACAGCCATTAAACTCTGTAACGGTTTTAACGTCACCATTAACCTCGTAAACGACATAGTGAACATTCCAAAACAACAAGGCACTAAAGTAAAACTGCAAAATAAGTGTGGCAAAGAAATAAACTTTGTCCTGAATACAAAGCATTTTGTTGGGGGCAAATCCAACACATCACCACACTTCATACACTAAACAAAAATATAAACGCAAAGTGTTGGTCCCATGTTTCATGAGCTGAAATAAAAATGTTCCATACGTACAAAAAGCTTGTTTCTCTCAAATGTTGTACACAAATTTGTTTACATCCCTGTTAGTGAGCATTTCTCCTTTGCCAAGATAATCCATCCACCTGACAGGTGTGGCATATCAAGAAGTTGATTAAACAGCATGATCATTACACAGGTGCACCTTGTGCTGGGAACAATAAAAGGCTACTTTAAAATCTCACATATCTCAAGTTTTGAGAAAGTGTGCCAATGATATGCTGACTGCAGGAATGTCCACCAGAGCTTTTGCCAGATAATTTATTGTTAATTTCTCTACCATAAGCTGCCTCCAAATGTCGTTTTAGAGAATTTGGCAATACATTCAACCAGCCTCACAACCGCAGACCACATGTAACCACACCAGCCCAGAACTCTACGTTTCGTCCCCTGTGGGATGGTCTGAAACCAGCCCCCCGGACAGCTGATGAAACTGTGGGTTTGGACAACCAAAGAGTTTCTGCACAAACTGTCTGAAACGGTCTCGGGGAAGCTCGTCGTCCTCACCAGGGTCTTGACCTGACTGCAGTTTGGCGTCGTAACCAACTCCAGACACGTGTGCTCTTCATGGGCAGATGGCAAACAGCCATGTATGGCGTCGCGTGGGCGAGCGGTTTGCTGATGTCAATGTTTTGAACATAGTGCCCCATGGTGGAGTAATGGTATGGGCAGGCATAAGCTACGGACAACAAACACATACTTTTTTTTGATGGCAATTTCAATGCACAGAGATACAGTGACGAGATCCTGAGGCCCATTGTCGTGCCATTCATCTGCCGCCATCACCTCACGTTTCAGCATGATAACGCACGGCCCCATGTCAAAAGGTCTGTACACAATTCCTCAAAGCTGAACATTTCCCAGTTCTTCCATTGCTTGCATACTCATCAGACATGTCACGCATTGAGCCTGTTTGGGATGGTCTGGATCGACGTGTATGACAGCGTGTTCCAGTTCTCGCCAATATCCAGCAACTTCACACAGCCATTAAAGAGGAGTGGGACAACCTTCCACAGGCCACAATCAACAAATTGAAAATCTCTGGCAAGACTTAAAAATGACTTTCTACCAACTTGAAAAAGCTTGAAGAATTTTAAAAGATTAATGAGCAAATATTGTACAATCCAGGTGTGCAACGCTATTAGAGACTAACCCAGAAAGGTAATTCTAACATGGATTGACTCAGGGCGGTGAATACTTATGTAAATGAGATATTTCTGTATCTCATTTTCAATAAATTTGCAAACATTTATTAACATGTTTTCACTTTGTCATTGTGGAGGGCAGCCTGCATGCAGAGGGCTCTAAATTACCACAATATTCCATCTTCATCCTATAAGGTTGAAGGCAGTGCCATGTTACAGCTGCTTCTCTTTCGACATATAGCCAGTAGTAGGGTGGATTGGCCATCTGGCAATATGCATCCAACACATTTGTAGAGTCACAAGCTTGATGTAGTCATTGCATGCTATGAATATGAGACCAAATACTTTACTTTTTACTACTTTACTTTTTTTGTGAATTTGTCCTAATACTTTTTGTCCCCTAAAAATGGGTTGGGCTATGTATAAGAAGTGTGTTGATTTCTAAACAGTTCACCTGATATGAAAGCTGACAGTCTGCACTTTAACCTTAAAGTCATTGTATAATTTCAAATCCAAAGTGCTGGAAACAACTAAATGTATCAGTGTTCCAATACTTTTGGACCTCACTGTAGTTAATGTGTTGAGGTTCCACTTCCTTAGGTGTTAAACCCAAAATACCTGTGATATTACTTATTGCACATAAATATGTATGTAATTAATCTCTATTGAACAAAAATAAATCTGGAAAGGAGTCCTGTTTTGACAGTAAAATAAGAGTAACTATAGTCTAATTGTCAACCCCAAATTCTTGACAATCACTGGATTAGGTTGCAGAAAATATCTTGTCATGCATTCCTGCTTGGACGCGTTAGATGAAATAACGTATTTCTTGAGTAGCTCAGTATATTTATTAAGTTCTTAATGAACTACTTTGTAAGATGACTACTCATGATTTGGTCAGGGGCCAAGGGAAAATGTTAGTCTGGAGCCCTCTAATAATAATAATTAACACATAGGGTAGGTGTTGATTCACGGGAACACATATGACAGGCACTCATTTGCAACATAACGTATAAGGCTTAAGCAGGCAGACAGACTGAGAACAAGATGAAGTACAGATTGACAGCAGAGAAGATGCTGAGACAGCACAACAGGGAGGCAAAAGGACAGGAACAGTTCTAGTGGTGAGTTGTATCTCCAGACAGAGGAACAGTTCTAGTGGTGAGTTGTATCTCCAGACAGAGGAACAGTTATAGTGGTGAGTTGAATCTCCAGAGGAACAGTTCTAGTGGTGAGTTGTATCTCCAGACAGAGGAACAGTTATAGTGGTGAGTTGTATCTCCAGAGGAACAGTTCTAGTGGTGAGTTGTCTCTCCAGACAGAGGAACAGTTCTAGTGGTGAGTTGTATCTCCAGAGGAACAGTTCTAGTGGTGAGTTGTATCTCCAGAGGAACAGTTCTAGTGGTGAGTTGTATCTGCAGACAGAGGAACAGTTCTAGTGGTGAGTTGTATCTCCAGAGGAACAGTTCTAGTGGTGAGTTGTATCTCCAGACAGAGGAACAGTTCTAGTGGTGAGTTGTATCTCCAGACAGAGGGACAGTTATAGTGGTGAGTTGTATCTCCAGAGGAACAGTTCTAGTGGTGAGTTGTATCTCCAGACAGAGGAACAGTTCTAGTGGTGAGTTGTATCTCCAGACAGAGGAACAGTTATAGTGGTGAGTTGTATCTCCAGAGGAACAGTTATAGTGGTGAGTTGTATCTCCAGACAGAGGAACAGTTCTAGTGGTGAGTTGTATCTCCAGAGGAACAGTTATAGTGGTGAGTTGTATCTCCAGAGGAACAGTTCTAGTGGTGAGTTGTATCTCCAGAGGAACAGTTCTAGTGGTGAGTTGTATCTCCAGACAGAGGAACAGTTCTAGTGGTGAGTTGTATCTCCAGGCAGAGGAACAGTTATAGTGGTGAGTTGAATCTCCAGAGGAACAGTTCTAGTGGTGAGTTGTATCTCCAGACAGAGGAACAGTTATAGTGGTGAGTTGTATCTCCAGAGGAACAGTTCTAGTGGTGAGTTGTCTCTCCAGACAGAGGAACAGTTCTAGTGGTGAGTTGTATCTCCAGAGGAACAGTTCTAGTGGTGAGTTGTATCTCCAGAGGAACAGTTCTAGTGGTGAGTTGTATCTGCAGACAGAGGAACAGTTCTAGTGGTGAGTTGTATCTCCAGAGGAACAGTTCTAGTGGTGAGTTGTATCTCCAGACAGAGGAACAGTTCTAGTGGTGAGTTGTATCTCCAGACAGAGGGACAGTTATAGTGGTGAGTTGTATCTCCAGAGGAACAGTTCTAGTGGTGAGTTGTATCTCCAGACAGAGGAACAGTTCTAGTGGTGAGTTGTATCTCCAGACAGAGGAACAGTTATAGTGGTGAGTTGTATCTCCAGAGGAACAGTTATAGTGGTGAGTTGTATCTCCAGACAGAGGAACAGTTCTAGTGGTGAGTTGTATCTCCAGAGGAACAGTTATAGTGGTGAGTTGTATCTCCAGAGGAACAGTTCTAGTGGTGAGTTGTATCTCCAGAGGAACAGTTCTAGTGGTGAGTTGTATCTCCAGACAGAGGAACAGTTCTAGTGGTGAGTTGTATCTCCAGGCAGAGGAACAGTTCTAGTGGTGAGTTGTATCTCCAGACAGAGGAACAGTTATAGTGGTGAGTTGTATCTCCAGGCAGAGGAACAGTTCTAGTGGTGAGTTGTATCTCCAGACAGAGGAACAGTTATAGTGGTGAGTTGTATCTCCAGACAGAGGAACAGTTATAGTGGTGTGTTGTATCTCCAGACAGAGGAACCGTTATAGTGGTGAGTTGTATCTCCAGGCAGAGGAACAGTTCTAGTGGTGAGTTGTATCTCCAGACAGAGGGACAGTTATAGTGGTGAGTTGTATCTCCAGACAGAGGAACAGTTATAGTGGTGAGTTGTATCTCCAGACAGAGGAACAGTCATAGTGGTGAGTTGTATCTCCAGACAGAGGAACAGTCATAGTGGTGAGTTGTATCTCCAGACAGAGGAACAGTTCTAGTGGTGAGTTGTATCTCCAGACAGAGGGACAGTTATAGTTGTGAATTGTATCTCCAGACAGAGGGACATCTTATAGTGGTGAGTTGTATCTTCAGACAGAGGAACAGTTATAGTGGTGAGTTGTATCTCCAGACAGAGGAACAGTTCTAGTGGTGAGTTGTATCTCCAGACAGAGGAACAGTTATAGTGGTGAGTTGTATCTCCAGACAGAGGAACAGTCATAGTGGTGAGTTGTATCTCCAGACAGAGGAACAGTCATAGTGGTGAGTTGTATCTCCAGAGGAACAGTTATAGTGGTGAGTTGTATCTCTAGACAGAGGAACAGTTATAGTGGTGAGTTGTATCTCCAGACAGAGGAACAGTTATAGTGGTGAGTTGTATCTCCAGACAGAGGAACAGTTCTAGTGGTGAGTTGTATCTCCAGAGGAACAGTTATAGTGGTGAGTTGTATCTCCAGACAGAGGAACAGTTCTAGTGGTGAGTTGTATCTCCAGAGGAACAGTTATAGTGGTGAGTTGTATCTCCAGACAGAGGGACAGTTCTAGTGGTGAGTTGTATCTCCAGACAGAGGGACTGTTCTAGTGGTGAGTTGTATCTCCAGACAGAGGAACAGTTCTAGTGGTGAGTTGTATCTCCAGAGGAACAGTTATAGTGGTGAGTTGTATCTCCAGACAGAGGAACAGTTCTAGTGGTGAGTTGTATCTCCAGACAGAGGAACAGTTCTAGTGGTGAGTTGTATCTCCAGAGGAACAGATCTAGTGGTGAGTTGTATCTCCAGACAGAGGAACAGTCATAGTGGTGAGTTGTATCTCCAGAGGAACAGATCTAGTGGTGAGTTGTATCTCCAGACAGAGGAACAGTTATCTCCTGGGGTGTTTTGACATATTGTATTTGTTTTGGCTGTGGATCCAACTTCTTCTGGATCTTTAGTCCCCCGACTAAAAGATCTAGAGTTGTCTACTGTATGTTCTATACTAAACACGCAGAAAACGGGCTACTCGGGTCATGTTAGATCAGGCTGAATCAATGTCTGCAAGATCACATAATGATCACAGTATTCTACAAAACATTCCTGAATATAATAGCCTAGTGTAATGTTACTGGAAGACTAAACCTCCACCAATTTTTTTTGCTCATGGCCAAAATGAACAGCGCACGCCACTCGGCAAAATACACAGGTAGGCTACACTACAGTTCACACCATCATCTCATTGTACATCAGTCAAAACATCACTGAAGGCTACTCTGTGCAACTCCAGATTTAAATGCATATATCCCCATGAAACTGATCTGAGATCAAATGGTTGGTTACTGTGGGTAAAACTTTAAGAATATATCATTCACGATTAAATGCAGTGGTTCTTTTGTCTTACAGTAACGCTATGCTGTTATACTTGGTTCTGTTATGTCGAATACTGTGATCATTATGTGAGATCTTGCAGACATCGATTCAGCTTGATCTAACTTTATCAAACAGGCACCTTTCACCTGAGTAGCGGGTTCTCTGCACGTGGAGAATATCTGCATACACAGAATCTTCAGGAAGCTCCTGATCTTGTAGTCGGGAACAAAAAAATCCAGAAAAAGTTGGATCTGCAGCCATGGCGTGAGCAGGTTGAAAAGGAGAAGGACCATGTCTCAACAGTCACTGGTACGGGAAATGGTTGACAAACACTAATCTATTGCCAGGTTCTGTCAGCACTACTGCCTGTGTCTAAGTCGGGCATGTGTGTATGATCTGCCCCTATCCACCGAACTGCACCTACAGTATCTGAAATATGACAAGGGTCAATCAGATCGCCAGGTAGCCTTTTGTTCTAGCGAAGATAAGTCGCAAGTAGATTGCCGGGTAGCCTTTTGTTCTAGATCAGTCGCTAGTGGATTTCCAGGTAGCCTTTTGTTCTAGATGAGTCGCTAGTAGATCACCAGTTAGTCTTTTGTTCTAGTGAATATGAGTCACTAGTAGATCGCCAGCTAGCCTTTTGTTCTTGTGAAAATGAGTCACTAGTAGATTTTGCTAAACTGAATTTTCTATGGATGATAAACTTAGGCCAACTCTGTTTTTGCGAAACTGGAATACATTTTTTTAAAGTTACTTTTGGTCACTCTGAATGTGCATGCCCACTTTGCAAACTGGTCAAGAATCAAGACGCTCAACTTTTTTAATTCTGAAGCATAGATGAGAATATAAAGAACAACCAACCACAAATATAAAATACTTTTGGGGGAAATTATACCACCACAAAAAGGGCACTTTGGAGACTGGAAGGGCAAAGGGGCATGTGCTGCTCTGCACAGGTAGATCCTCATCTGTGCCCATGTCACAATCAGGTACATTAATAAAGCATTACTTTAACATCAATGTCAACTTTTGACATCACATTGTTGTATTTAGCTGTAGATAATGTATTTTGGATGTTTTCATCGAAATGCGGTTTATCACAATGAAAAAATATTAGTACACTAAAATGACAAAAAGTGAATTAGTTAACACTGACAGGCCTCATTACTACACAAGCAAGCACTACAAGTTGTTACGACAGACCACATGCACAAACCTGTGTAGAAGCACCACCCCCTTTGCATGCATAGGCAATTCAGTTCCAGCACACACCACCCTGGCATCTGTTCTGTCCTGTTCCATAACGTTTCTAAAGTCCCTGTGCCAGTCCGATCTCAAAGCTCTGCAGTCCCACCAGGTTTCATATCTGGTCATATCTGCACCTGTGGACTTAACATTGTCTATGTCTATAGCAGGGAAGTATGGGTAGTGTAGTCCTGCCATCTCTCTGTATTCCTGGTTGTATCCTGGGTATCTGTAGGCGTAGCGTGGGTTGCTGGGCCTCAGGGGTTTAAGCAGGTCCCTCAGAGATCTTACTGCTGCCATGATCCTCCAGCTCGGGTCTGCACCCACTCTCAGCAACAGGGACACGTCTCCGGCATACCTGCCTCCGCCTGCCTGGGTAGCCTGGTTGGCTCGGCCACCCTCTCCCTGGATGTGAGCAGCAGTCAGGGCAGCAGGGCTGTGCAGAGCAGAGTGAGGCTCGGGGTGGGGTGGACGGAGCTGCAAGGAGGGGGGCACAACCTGACCCAGGCAGGACAATATGTCAGAGAGAGAGGGAGAGAGACAGACTGAGTTAAGGGGGAGTCTCAAAATTAACCATGGACCTACCCATTGACTGTATAAAATAAATGATTCAAACACTGAGCTACAGTGGGGCAAAAAAGTATTTAGTCAGCCACCAATTGTGTAAGTTCTCCCACTTAAAAAGATGAGAGAGGCCTGTAAATTTTCATCATAGGTACACTTCGACTATGACAGACAAAATGAGGAGAAAAAAATCAAGAAAATCACATTGTAGGATTTTTAATGAATCTATTTGCAAATTATGGTGGAAAATAAGTATTTGGTCACCTACCAACAAGCAAGATTTCTGGCTCTCACAGACCTGACCTCTTCTTTAAGAGGCTCCTCTGTCCTCCACTCGTTACCTGTATTAATGGCACCTGTTTGAACTTATCAGTATAAAAAACACCTGTCCACAACCTCAGACAATTACACTCCAAACTCCACTATGGCCAAGACCAAAGAGCTGTCAAAGGACACCAGAAACAAAATTGTAAACCTGCACCATGCTGGGAAGACTGAATCTGCAAGAAATCAACTGTGGGAGCAATTATTAGGAAATGGAAGACATACAAGACCACTGATAATCTCCCTCGATCTGGATTGTAGGTTATGTGTGGAAGCCAGGAGATGCTAAATGTGTTTGTTACTTTTCGGTCAATTACCGTGAGACTGACAGTTCATCACTGGCTGATGGAATTTCGTGACTGCCACAGCCCTACTCAAGGACAGTCAGAGACTTGTCCCGTAGCCACTCCTGTTTTCTTAGCTGTTTGCTTAGGATCGTTGTCCTATTGGAAGGTGAACCTTCGCCCCAGGTCCTGAGCAGTCTGGAGCAGGTTTTAATCAAGGATCTCCTTGTACTTTGCTACCTTCATCTTTGCCTTGATCCTGACTAGTCTCCCAATTCATGCCACTGAAATACATCCCCACAGCATGATGCTGCCACCACCATGCTTCATCGTAGGGATGGTGCCAGGTTTCCTCCAGACGTGACACTTGGCATTCAGGCAAAATAGTTCAATTTTGGTTTCCTCAGATCAGAGAATCTTGTTTCTCATGGTATGAGAGTCTTTTGGTACCTTTTGGCAAACTCCAAGCGGGCTGTCATGTGCCTTTTACTGAGGATTGGCTTCTGTCTGGCCACTCTACCATAAAGGCTTGATTGGTGGAGTGCTGCAGAGATGGTTGTCATTTCGGAAGGTTCTCCCATCTCCACAGATGAACTATAGAGCTCTGTCAGAGAGACCATCGGGTTCTTGGTCACCTCCTTGACCAAGACCTTTCTCCCCCGATTGCTTAGTTTGGCCGGGAGGCCAGCTCTAGGAACTGTCTTGGTGGTTCCAAACTTATTCCATTTAAGAATGATGGAGGCCACCGTGTTCTTGGAAACCTTCAATGCTGCAGAAATGTTTTGGTACACTTCCCCACATCTGTATCTTGACACAATCCTGTCTTGGAGTTCTATGGACAATTTGTTTGATCTCATGGCTTGGTTTTTCCTGTGACTTGCAATTTGAACTGTGGGACCTTATATAGACAGGTGTGCCTTTCCAAATCATGTCCAATCAATTGAATTTACCACAGGTGGACTCCATTCAAGTTGTAGATGTCACGTCCTGACCTTAGTTTCTTTTTTATGTCTCTGTTTTAGTTTGGTCAGGGCATGAGTTGGGGTGGGCATTCTATGTTTTGTATTTCTATGTTTGGCCTGGTATGGTTCCCAATCAGAGGCAGCTGTCGATCGTTGTTTCTGATTGAGAACCATACTTAGGCAGCCTGTTTTCCCGCTATGGGTTATGGGTAGTTGTTTTCTGTGTCTGTGTTTTACCATACAGAACTGTTTCGGTTTTCATTTATTTCTCTTGTTCTTTTGTATTCAGTGTTCGGTTATATTTAATTAAAATATGGACACTTACCACGCTGCGCATTGGTCCGATCTTTCCTACTCCTCCTCAGAAGAGGAAGAAAACCGTTACAGAACTACCCACCACCAAAGGACCAAGTAGCGTGGTAACCAGGAGCAGAGGGTTCTGGACTCCTGGACTTTGAGGAGATATTGGACGGCAAGGGACCCTGGGCACAGGCTGGGGAATATCGCCGCTCCAAGGAAGAGCTGGAGGCAGCGATATGAGGTACGAGAGGCACACGGGGAGATTGGCGGAGTCAGGTGATAGACCTGAGCCAACTCCCCATGCTTAACGGAAGAAGTGCAGTACTGGTCAGGCACCGTGTTATGAGGTCAAGCGCACGGTGTCACCAGTATGCGCTCATAGCCCGGTGCGCTATAGGCCAGTCCCCTGCAAGTGCTATGTGAGAGTGGGCATCCAGCCAGGACGTGTTGTGCCAGCTCAGCGTGTTTGGTCTCCGGTACTCCGTTTCGGCCCAGGTTATCCTGCGCCGGCGCTGCGTGCTGTGTCTCCAAGGCGCTGGGAGGGTGCAGTTGGTACATAGTGGTATGCACGAGATCTCAAGTGCTCACCCACAGCCCGGTTCAACCTGTGCCTGCACTCTGGAGGGTCCGGGCTAAAGTGGGCATCCAGCCTGGAGGAGTGGTGCCAAGGCTGCGCACCAGTGCTCCCCCACAGCCCGGTCCATCCGGTGCCTCCACGCACCAGGCATCCTGTAGGTCGCCCCAGCCTGGTGGGTCCTGTGGCAGCCCCACGCACCAGGCTGTCTCTCCATCTCCTCCCTCCAGGTTCTCCCGTCTGTCAGGAGCCGCCCGTCTGTCAGGAGCCGCCCGTCTGTCAGGAGCTGCCGGAGCCGCCCGTCTGTCAGGAGCTGCCGGAGCCGCCCGTCTGTCAGGAGCTGCCGGAGTCGCCCTTCACTCCGGCGCTGCCGGAGTCTCCCGCCTGTCCGACGCTGCCGGAGTCTCCCGTCTATTCGGGGCCCGCTGCAAGGGTCCCCAGTCCGAGGTCGGTGGCGAGGGTCGCCAATCCAAAGGCGCCACTTAAGTAGGCCAAGACTATGGTGGAGTGGGGTCCACATCCCGCGCCAGAGCCGCCACCTTGGACAGATGCCCACCCAGACCCTCCCCTATGGGTTTAGATTTTGCGGCTGGAGTCTGCACCTTTGGGGGGGGTACTGGCACGTCCTGACCTTAGTTCCTTTTTTACGTCTCTGTTTTAGTTTGGTCAGGGCGTGAGTTGGGGTGGGCATTCTATGTTGTGTATTCTAGGTTTTGTATTTCTGTGTTTGGCCTGGTATGGTTCCCAATCAGAGGCAGCTGTCGATCGTTGTTTCTGATTGAGAACCATACTTAGGCAGCCTGTTTTCCCGCTATGGGTTATGGGTAGTTGTTTTCTGTGTCTGTGTTTTACCATACAGAACTGTTTCGGTTTTCATTTATTTCTCTTGTTCTTTTGTATTCAGTGTTCGGTTATATTTCATTAAAATATGGACACTTACCACGCTGCGCATTGGTCCGATCTTTCCTACTCCTCCTCAGAAGAGGGGGAAACCGTTACAGTAGAAACATCTCAAGGATGAACATTGGAAACAGAATGCACCTGAGCTAAAATCTCAGCAAATTGTCTTAATATTTATGTAAATAAGGTATTTCTGTTTGGACCCCAGGAAGAGTAGCCAATGCCTTGGCAGCATCTAATTGGGATCCTAAAAAATATACTAAATTCAAAAATACTGTCAGAAATCAGCTTCTCTACCCTAGTCTGTGTGTGGGTCTATTTCCCCCGCAATTCCAACCCAATCTTCCATATCATGCCACTATACACAAAGACAGCAGACATCATTACATATCCCCACTGAGCTTCTGTAGATCTGATAGAACAGTGGAACATATTGTTTTTTGTTTCATAAGGAAAATGAACTTTGCAGTTACTTCAGACAACTACTGTTTGACCTTAGGACTCTGGTTATTAGAACTATGTATCTGTTTTTAGATGTTCTGTTTGTACACTCACTGCTCGCAGGGTAGCATTTTCATCTCTTGTAGACAATTACATCATCTCAGTAAATTGTCCCTCTGATACGGAGTTACAGTCACGCTTAAAGGAACACATTTGCCACTGAATTACGAGCACACAAAAGAAACCTGGGTTCTGTTCAATAGGGAAATAAGCACTGAACAAAAATATGAACGCAACATGTAAAGTGTTAGTCCCATGTTTAATGAGCTAAAAAAAATATTCCCAGAAATTATTATTTATATTTTTGTTCAGTGTAATTTCAGGTTGCACCTCCCTGTTTCAAAACTTTATTTCCCTATCGGACCCAACCCAGGTTTATTTTGTGTGCTCGTAATTCAGAGGCAATTGTGTTCCTTTAATACACATTAAAAATGTTGTGCACAAATTTGTTTACAACACTGTTAGTTAGCCTCCTTTGCCAAGATAATCCATCCACCTGACAGGTGTGTCATATCAAGAAGCTGATTAACCAGCATGGTGATTACACAGGTGCAGCTTGTGCTGTGGACAATAAAAGGCCACTTTAATGAAGTATACATGACACGCACACTTCGTTTGCTTACACACACTCACACCTTACCATTTACATGCTTCTATTTGGGTTTCTATGCAAAGTATATTATTTAATGGTTCTTTAAGCCTGCTACTAATTACTTGAAATGAGACATACACTCCTTGGCCAGTTTATTAGGTATACCACCTAATAAAGCATGTGACCTAAGCGATTTTGAGCATGGTATGATCGTCAGTGCCAGGCGCGCTGATTCCAGTATCTCAGAAATGGCTTCTCACGCATGACGGTGTCTAGGTTTTACAGAGAATGGTGCGACAAACAAAAAACATTGAGTCAGTGGCAGTCCTGTGGGTGAAAACAGCTTGTTGGTGAGAGAATGGCAAGAATCTTGCAAGCGAACAGGCAGGCCTCAAGCAGACCAATAACGACGCAGCACAACAGCGTCTCGGGAATGTACAACTCATCAGTCTGTGTCACGGATGGGCTACTGCAGCACACGACCACAGCGGGTTCCACTCCTATCAGCTAAGAACAAGAAGAAGCGACTCCAGCAGGCACACGATCACCAACACTGGACAATTGAGGAGTGGAAAAACATTGCCTGGTCAGGATTTGGCGTAAGCAGCCTCAGTCCATGGCCACATCCTGCCTGGTGTCAACGGTACAGGCTGGTGGCGGTGGTGTAAACTGGTTAAATTAACAGTAGCTTTCAGATTAGCTTTCAATAAATTGGTTAAATGGTCAACGAAAACAGATATTTAAATCCACTCAAACAGATATTTATCTTATTTCAGTCTTTGGGAGCTAGCTACACCACATGACCAAAAGTATGTGAACACCTTTTCGTCGAACATCTCATTCCAAAATCACGGGCATTAAAATGGAGTTGGTCCCCTCTTTGCTGCCTCTACTCTTCTGGGAATGCTTTCCACTAATGTTGGAACATTGCTGCGGGAACTTGCTTCCATTCTGCCACAAGAACATTAGTGAGGTCGGGCACTGACTTTGGCCGATTAGGTCTGGCTTGCAGTTGGCGTTCGAAACCATCCCAAAGGTTTTCGATGGAATCGAGGTCAGGGCTCTGTGCAGGCCAGTCAAGTTCTTCCACACCGATCTCGACAAAACATTTCTGTATGGACCTCACTTTGTGCACAGGGGAATTGTCATGCTCAAACAGGAAAGGGCCTTCCCCAAACTGTTGCCACAAAGTTGGAAGCACAGAATCGTCTAGAATGTCATTGTATGCTGTAGCGTTAAGACTTTCCTTCACTGGAACGAAGGGGCCTAGCCCTGACAATGTAAAACACCCCCAAACCATTATTCCTCCTACACCAAATTTTACAGTTCACACTATGCATTGGGGCAGGTAGCGTTCTCCTGGCATCCGCCAAACCCAAATTCGTCCGTTGGACTGCCAAATGGTGTAGTGTGATTCATCACTCCAGAGAACGCGTTTCCACTGCATAAGAGTCCAATGGCAGTGAGCTTTACACCACTCCAGCTGACGCTTGGCATTGCTCGGCCATGACAACCTATTTTATGAAGCTCCCGACTAACAGTTCTTGTGCTTACTTGCTTCCAGAGGCAGTTTGGAACTCGTTAGTAAGTGTTGCATCTGAGTACAGACGATTTTTACTTGCTACCCTCTTCAGCACTCAACGGTCCTGTTCTGTGAGCTTGTTTGGCCTACCTAGATGTTTCCACTACACAATAACTGCACTTACAGTTGACCAGGGCAGCTGTAGCAGGGCAGAAAATGTATGTAGTGACTTGTAGGAAAGGTGGCATCTTATGACAGTGCCATGTTGAAAGTCACTGAGCTCTCCAGTGAGGCCACTTTACTGCCAATGTTTGTCCATGGAGATTTCATGGCTGTGTGCTCGATTTTATACACCTCCGCAATGGGTGTGGCCGAATCAACAAATTTGAATGGGTGTCCACATACTTTTGTATATATAGTGTATATCTGTTCCTCTTCATGAGACAGCAGCTCACGTTTTCACGAGGCTTTGCTTACATCATAGATAGAAGCAGGCCAATGGCTGCCTTCATTACAAAGGGAATGTACAGGAGTTCTGATTGGTCCTACATTTAGCAGTTCAGCAAATTTGCCTGAGCAGACATTGTTGAAATATGCTTTATGAGAAAATGCCCAAGAAATGAAGGTGTCAACTCATTTTATAGTCATCATAAGAATGTTTTAATGTCATAAACAACAATTCTGCTCCTCCCTCGGAGGGGATGGATCAACTTCACATTTTTTGGCTTCGGCCCACCACCTACATGTAATATAGCTTTGAGTACTTTGGGAAAGTGCAACCCCTTATCATCATCATCATCATCATCGGTCTCCCCATCCTCCGTAACGTCAGCGCTGGTAGCCATTCATTCCACTCACCCTGCTCCATGTCGATGACTCCTATGCTGCTGGCATCTGTGATGAACACTCTGGTTATCTAGCAAGCTGAACATGTCCTCCCCTATCCGGGTATAGTAGAGCAGGAAGCCCAGGCTGTTGAGGCGCAGGTCCTGGGTGATCTGGAGCAGCTGGTAGGCCTAATCATTCCTCTAGAGGAACTCCCTGGAGGAACTAGAAAAGGCCCCACAGAGGTCTGGAGCTCGCCCACACCATCAGCCTGCCACACGAGCCCTGGTGGCGGTGGAACGGCCAGCCCTCTGTGCACAGGAACATCTGGGAATGGGGAGTGGAGGAGGTGAGAGAAGACAAGAGGAGAAGAACAGTTTTAAAAAGAGAGAAGGAAACAGGATACAGAGAAGAGCAGCGGAGGAGAGGAGGAGGGTAAGATGGTGAACAAACATCAGAGGGCTTGCCACTGGGTTGTTCCAGGACTCTGTCTCCACAGTAGGAACCCCTTTGAACTACGTACAGGGGGGATGAAGGCAGCAGCTGCATCAAAGGGTTTCCTTCTGTTCTGGACAGAGAGTCACCAGAGGTCTCTGCTGCTTTTATTGTGATCTCCATGGTCAGTGTATTTATTTCCTAAAATATTGAATTTGGCCTTTACTACTATAGCCCATAGAAACTAAATGAATAACACATTCATGAAAGGAAGAAAAGACAGTCAAAAAATAAATCATGAGGATTAAAGTTTTGAAGTGTCTGTCCTATAACGAGGAGATTTAATATACATTTGAAGTCGAAAGTGTACTTACACCTAAGCCAAATAAATACATTTAAATTCAGTTTCTCACAATTCCTGACATTTAATCCGAGTAAAAATTCCCTGTCTTATGTCAGCTAGGATCACCACTTTATTTTAAGAATGTGAAATGTCAGAATAATAGTAGAGAGAATGATTTATTACAGCTTTTATTTCTTTCATCACATTCCCAGTGGGTCAGAAGTTTACAAACACTCAATTAGTATTTGGTAGCATTACATCTAAACTGTTTAACTTGGGTCAAATGTTTCGGGTAGCCTTCCACAAGATTCCCACAATATGTTGGGTTAATTTTGGCCCATTCCTCCTGACAGAGCTGGTGTAACTGAGTCAGGTTTGTAGGCCTCCTTGCTCGCACGTGCTTTTTCAGTTCAGTGCTTTGTGATGGCCACTCCAATACCTTGACACTGTTGTCCTTAAACCATTTTGCCACAACTTTGGAAGTATGCTTGGGGTCATTGTCCATTTGGAAGACCCATTTGCGACCAAGCTTTAACTTCCCGACTGATGTCTTAAGATGTTGTTTCAATATATCCACATAATTTCCCGTTCTCATGATGCCATCTACTTTGTGAAGTGCACCAGTCGCTCCTGCAGCAAAGCACCCCCACCCCCAACATGATGCTGCCACCCCCGTGCTTCATGGTTGGGATGGTGTTCTTCGGCTTGCACGCCTCCCCCTTTTCCTCCAAACATAACGATGGTCATTATGGCTGAACAGTTCCATTTTTGTTTCTTCACACCAGAGGACATTTCTCCAAAAAGTACGATCTTTGTCCCAATGTGCGGTTGCCAACCGTAGTCTGGCTTTTTATGGCGGTTTTGGAGCATTGGCATCTTCCTTGCTGAGCGGCCTTTCAGGTTTTGTCGATATAGGACTCATTTTACTGTGGATATAGATACTTTTGTATCCATTTCCTCCAGCATCTTCACAAGGTCTTTTGCTGTTGTTCTGGGATTGATTTGCACTTTTCGCACCAAAGTACGTTCATCTCTAGGAGATAGAATGCATCTCCTTCCAAATCAAATCAAATCAACCGCTTCTTGAGCGGTGTGACGACTGCGTGGTCCCATGGTGTTTATACTTGCGTGCTATTGTTTGTACAGATAAACATGGTACCTTCGGGCATTTGGAAATTGATCCCAAGGATAAACCAGACTTGTGGAGGTCTACAATTGTTTTTCTGAGGTCTTGGCTGATTTCTTTTGATTTTACCATGATGTCAAGCAAAGAGGCACTGAGTTTGAAGGTAGGCCTATTTTGAAAACTCCATGTTCCATAGCCTCCCATTGCTCCATTTAAAGGGATATCAACCAGATTCCTTTTCCTATCGCTTCCTCAAGGTACCAACAGTCTTCAGACATAGTTTCAGGCTTTTATTTTGAAGAATGAGCGTGAAGGACCATATTGCGTAAGTGGATAGGTGGGGGCTCTCAGAGTGAATTGTGCGCAAAAGAGAAAGGCGGCCATTGTTACTCCCGGTCCTAGTGAAAAGCCAACTGTCCCGGTTGATATATTATCTAATAGATATTTGAAAAATACCCAAAGGATTGATTATAAAAAACATCTGACATGATTCTGTGGACATTATGGATATAATTTGGAAATTTTGTCTGCGTTGTCCTGACCGCTCTTTCCGGTGGATTCCTGGGCATAAACACCAAACTAAAGGAGGTATTTCGATATAAAAAATATCTTTATGCAACAAAAGGAACATTTGTCTAACTGGGAGTATTGTGATTTTCGTGACCAAGTTACCTGATGCTAAGTGTACTTATTGTTTTGTAGAGCGATCGATAAACTTACACAAACGCTTGTATTGCTTTCGCTGTAAAGCATCATTTCAAAATCTGAGACGACAGGTGGATTAACAAAAGGCTAAACTGTGTTTTGCAATTTTGCACTTGTGATTTCATGAATATGAATATTTTCTAGTAATATTATTTGACTGTGGCACTATGCTATTCAGCGTTGCTGATGACAATTATCCAGATCCGGTATGGGTGCTTCAGAGAGGTTAACCTTAATTTTTGTTTTAGGCTTTATCTGTGTGAGGGAACTCCGGCTCTGAGTATCTATCTACGTACATCTCTGGCCCACCTGCAGTTTGCGAGGCTGTTGATTGACAGCTAGCGTGTAGAGCAGTTGTAGTTCTCTGAGAAGTGCTTCACCTGAACTCTGGCTACCTCCAACACCTCAGCATAGTGGCACACAATGTGGTCCAGCAGCCTTGCCTAGTTAAATCAAAGCCTCTGGGAGGGACAACGCAGGAGGGGAGGAACCAGATCCTATATAGGGGTACATTCCAGAATTTTGAAGTTTACACACCTGCACCCAGACACACCTGTACCCATACACACCTGTACCCGTTAACATCTATTCACACTTGTCCCTGAGCCATATCTCCCTATCGAGGAACGACAAGACCACCAGACACCAGCTCAACGAATCATCCGTAAGATTCCCTGGGAAACTCTGCTTCTCAGCCAATGGGAGAGTGGAATCCGGGGACATCCACCAATTGAACCTGAGGAAAGGAAATTAAGGAATGTTTCTGAAGATAGGAAGCTACTTAAGACTATTGCGATGGACCCAAAATATCATCTGAAATATCATCTGAAATGTGTTTGAGTGGAAAGTCAGAGTGGAGAATGTAACAGGAGCAAACCTTGAGTTGGACACTTAATAACCATAGCCTGTATAGTGGCTTTATATAAGCATAAGGTAAATATCCTGAACAGTAAGCTTTACTACCCTGATATGTTCTACCTTTGTCATGGCGGCAGTTCGTCTAGAGAAAATGCAAAAATAACACATCCACAAAACTAACAGAGAAACAAGCCCGCACAAAAGCAGGCGGGCATAACCGGTTTAAATAGCCCTAACCCAAACCCAAACAAGAAACAGGTGTAACCAATAAGACAAAACCAATAGAAAAGGAATAGGGGATCGGTGGCAGCTAGACCGGTGACGACGACCGCCGAGCGCCACCCGAACAGGAAGAGGAGCAATCTTCGGTGGAAGTCGTGACAAAGTGTTTTAGTACTATATCACTTAACACAATGATGAAAAAATCATGGCCCCTTCAAGCTGCATACTGAACCATATTCCAACTAAACTACTGAAAGAGCTGCTTCCTGTGCTTGGCCCTCCTATGTTGAACATAATAAACGGCTCTCTATCCACCGGATGTGAACCAAACTCACTAAATGTGACAGTAATAAAGCCTCTCTTGAAAAAGCCATACCTTGACCCTGAAAATACAGTATAAAAAACTATCGGCCTATATCGAATCTTCCATTCCTCTCAAAACTTTTAGAAAAAGCTGTTGCTCAGCAACTCACTGCCTTTCTGAAGACAAACAATGTATACGAAATGCTTCAGTCTGGTTTTAGACCCCATCATAGCACTGAGACTGCAATTGTGAAGGTGGTACATTACCTTTTAATGGCGTCAGACCAAGGCTCTGCATCTGTTCTCGTGCTTCTAGACCTCAGTGCTGCTTTTGATACCATCGATCACAAATTGGTCTACACGGGCAAGTTCTGGCCTGGTTTAGATATTATCTGCTGGAAAGATATCAGTTCATCTCTGTGAATGGTTTGTCCTCTGACAAATTAACTGTAAATTTCGGTGTTCCTCAAGGTTCTGTTTTAGGACCACTATTGTTTTCATTATATATTTTAACTCTTGGGGATGTCATTCAAAAACATAATGTTAACTTTCACAGCTATGCAGATGACACACAGCTGTACATTTCAATGAAACATGGTGAAGCCCCAAAATAGTCCTCGCTAGAAGCCTGTGTTTCAGACATAACGAAGTGGATGGCTGCAAACTTTCTACTTTTAAACTCGAACAAAACAGAGATGCTTGTTCTCGGTCCCAAGAAACAAAGAGATCTTCTGTTGAATCTGACAATTAATCTTGATGGTTGTGTCGTCTCAAAGGACCTCGGCATTACTCTGGATCCAGATCTATCTTTTGATGAACATATCAAGACTGTTTCAAGGACAGCTTTTTTCCATCTATCTGTCCAAAACTGATGCTGAAAAATGAATCCATGCTTTTGTTACTTCTAGGTTAGACTACTGCAATGCTCTACTTTCCGGCTACCCGGATAAAGCACAAAATAAACTTTAGTTACTCCAGTGCTAGCCTCCCTACACTGGCTTCCTGTCAAGGCAGGGGCTGATTTCAAGGTTTTACTGCTAACCTACAAAGCATTACATGGCTTGCTCCTACCTATCTTTCCGATTTGGTCCTGCCGTACATACCTACACGTACCCTACGGTCACAAGACACAGGCCTCCTAATTTTCCCTAGAATTTCTAAGCAAACAGCTGGAGGCAGAGCATTCTACTATTGAGCTCCATTTTCATGGAATGGTCTGCCTACCCATGTGAGAGATGCAGACTCGGTCTCAACCTTTAAGTCTTTACTGAAGACTCATCTCTTCAGTACGTCATACGATTGAGTGTAGTCTGGCCCAGGAGTGTGAAGGTGAACGGAAAGGCTCTGGAGCAACTAACCTCCCTTGCTGTCTCTGCCTGGCCGGTTCCCCTCTCTCCACTGGGATTCTCTGACTCTGACCCTATTATAGGGGCTGAGTCAATGGCTTACTGGTGCTCTTCCTTGCCATCCCTAGGAGGGGGACGTGACCTTCCTGTCTGGGTTGGCGCCCCCCTTGGGTTTGTGCCGTGGCTGAGATCTTGTGGGCTGTACTCGGCCAAGTCTCAGGATGGTAAGTTGGTGGTTGAAGATATCCCTCTAGTGGTGTGGGGGCTGTGCTTTGGCAAAGTGGGTGGGATTATATCCTGCCTGTTTGGCCCTGTCCAGGGGTATCATTGGATGGGGCCACAATGTCTCCTGACCCCTCCTGTCTCAGCCTCCAGTATTTATGCTGCAGTAGTTTGTGTCGGGGGTCTGTTATATCTGGAGTATTTCTCCTGTCTTATCCGGTGTCCTGTGTGAATTTAAGTGTGCTTTCTCTAATTAACTCTTTTTTTCTTTCTTTCGGAGGACTTGAGCCCTAAGACCATGCCTTGGGACTACCTGGCATGATGACTCCTTGCTGTCCCCAGTCCACCTGGCCGTGCTGCTGCGCCAGTTTCAACTGTTCTGCCTGCGGCTATGGAACCCTGACCTGTTCACCGGACATGCTACCTGTCCCAGACCTGCTGTTTTCAACTCTCTAGAGACAGCAGGAGTGGTAGAGATACTTTTAATGATCAGCTATGAAAAGCCAGCTGATATTTACTCCTGAGGTGCTGACTTGTTGCACCCTCGACAACTACTGTGATTATTATTATTTGACCATGCTGGTTATTTATGAACATTTGAACATCTTGGCCATGTTCTGTTATAATCTCCACCCGGCACAGCCAGAAGAGGACTGGCCACCCCTCATAGCCTGGTACCTCTCTAGGTTTCTTCCTAGGTTTTGGCCTTTCTAGGGAGTTTTTCCAACCCACCGTGCTTCTACACCTGCATTGCTTGCTGTTTGGGGTTTTAGACTGGGTTTCTGTACAGCACTTTGTGACGTCTGCTGATGTAAAAAGTGTTTTATAAATACATTTGATTGATTAATTGAACTAAGTGAATAAACAATCTTGTTTTGCCTTACTTAGCTAAAGGCCCAGTGCAGTCAAAAATGTGATTTCTCTGTGTTTTATATATATTTCCACACTAGGAGGTTGGAATAATAATGTGAAATTGTGAAAATTATAATAATGCCCTTTTAGTGTAAAAACTGTTTGAAATGACCGCAGAAAATTTCAGCCTGTTTTGGTTGGATGGAGATTTGTCCGGGGTTTAATTAGTTAATAGACCAAAAAGAAAGAGTTCCAAACCTCTCTGCCAATAACAGCTAGTTTTCAGTTTTCCCTCCCCACTCAGACCACTCCCAGCCAGTCCTAGATAAATTCTTGTTTGAGAAATGTGTCTTTTTTTAAATGTATTTTTTAAAATTTTAATTGAAAACAGTCACAGTCAGGTACTTCATGATTTGATATTGAGATAAAAATGGCTGCGTTGGGCCTTTTATGTATGAACATTCTGGTCTTATAATTGTAGTGTGCAGAACTAATGCATAACCAGTAGGTGTCCCTCTAGCTAAACTTGAGAGACGTCGTCCAGTGGCAAGTCTGACGTAGTGACACCAGTAATAATACAGTACCTTCAGAAAGGACTCACAACCCCTCAACCTTGTCCACATGTTGTTGTGTTCCAGCCAGAACATTCATTACATAGAGATCTAATGTGACTGGCTTACACACAATATCCCATAATATTCAAAGTGGAATTATGTTTTTAGAAATGTTTGCAAATTAATTACAATTGACAAGCTGAAGTGTCTTAAGTCAATAAGTATTCAACCACTTTTGCTGTGGCAAGCCTAAATACATTCAGGGATAAAAATGTGCCCATAGACACCTGTACCCATAGACACCTGTACCCATAGACCCGTCACACAAGTGTGCATACAATTGTGCTTCACAAATCATATAATACTTTGCATGTGTTTAACATGATTTTTTAATGACTACTTCATCTCTGTACCCCACACATGCAATTATCTGTAAGGTCCCTCAGTCAGGCAGTGAATTTCAAACACTGATTTTACCATAAAGACCAGGGAGGTTTTCAAATGCCTTGCAAAGAAGGGCACCTATTGGCAGATTTAAAACACAAACAGACATTGAATATCCATTTGATCATGGTTATTAATTATTTATTAATTACACTTTGGATGGTGTATCAATACACCCAGTCACTACAAAGATAAAGGCGTCCTTCCTAACTCAGTTGCCGGAGAAGAAGGAAACCGCTCAGGGATTTCACCATGAGGCCAATGGTCACTTTTAAACAGTTACAGAGTTTAATGGCTGTGATAGGAGACAACTGAGGACGGATCAACAACATTGTAATTACTCCACACATCAGACATATTCAAATGGAACGGAGTCAAACATGTTTCATTTGTTACATGTGTTTGATACCATTCCATTAATTCCATTCCAGCCAATACAATGAGCATGTCCTCCTATAGTGCCTCCCACCAGCCTCCTCTGACACCCACCCATACAAGAAAGAACAGATTCTTAGTTCAAAGCAGTTGTTAAACGATGAAGGTGTATTTTAAGTGTGTGACTCACAGAGTGACTCAGCTGGAGTGCGTTGCATTCCAGTTTGTTTTTACTCTTGTATCCCGTGAGTCACACACACTTCAGCACATAACACACATGTCAATGTTTTGGGAGAGGAAACTGTACAGTAGGGTAGAATAATATTTCACCAGCCCAGAGGGGAGCATAGTCAGTTGTGGAAGTGTGCTGTTCAAAAATGTGATGGACAAGGTTCACTGGGTTAGAAGCATGTTCATGGGAGAGGGAGAGAGAGATAAAGGATTGAAAAGATTATGTTTCTCAACCAGAATATGCTAATATATGGAATTTATATTTTATGATTTTAAATACAGTTTATGCAGTTACATTTGAAGGTGCCTTTTATGATGCTTCAGCCAATGCAGAGGCTGTATCTTTGGTTGAAGATGGACAGTCTTTATCACTTCTGAAACATCAGGACCATCAGTGCAATCTGATCATGATGTAGTTTATTCCCTTTCTGGTCCTGCTTAGAAAACATGTCTATAACTTGTTTATTCATGTTTCCCACATTTGAAGGACTCCCTATTAGTTTAATGAAATATTTAGCTATGCTTTTTTCCCCATTTGAATTCCTGGCAGCTTTCTTAATTGCGTTATCCAACTTTCACTAGGACTATAGGGCAAGCATATTGTATCTTAGTCCCATAGTAAAAGTATTACAATGACACGATCTAATATCACCATTCAGTTGTTCAACTTTCAACAGGAATAAACAAGGACAGTGCAATGAAGAACACGCACATGAAAAAAACCCTGTGTTCCAGAATCTGACCACACTGCTCTGTCTGTCCTTCAGATTCAGTCTCTTGTCTCTTGTCTGTCCTTCAGATTCAGTCTCTTGTCTCCTGTCTGTCAACTACTGTAGTAGAACTTTGTCTCCACATGTGCGCATGGCTCTATAAATGCGTCCCAGAAATAGGGTCCTCGCGCGCCCTGTGAGTCACCGAGTGCACATGCCTTTTGCGGTTGCGGTCCTGTGTCCCTCCGGATGTGAAGAGAACTGGGTAGCTGCAGCCCAATATGGTCCAAATGAAAGTAGTAGGCGTGTGGACAGGAGTGGGTGTGTCCAAATGAAAGTAGTAGGCGTGTGGACAGGAGTGGGTGTGTCCAAAGGAAAGTAGTAGGCGTGTGGACAGGAGTGGGTGTGTCCAAAGGAAAGTAGTAGGCATGTGGACAGGAGTGGGTGTGTCCAAAGGAAAGTAGTAGGCGTGTGGACAGGAGTGGGTGTGTCCAAAGGAAAGTAGTAGGCGTGTGGACAGGAGTGGGTGTGTCCAAATGAAAATAGTAGGCGTGTGGACAGGAGTGGGTATGTCCAAAGGAAAGTAGTAGGCATGTGGACAGGAGTGGGTGTGTCTAAAGCACTCTGTTTTGATTGAGAGGTTAACACACAATTTTGTCTTTGTGTTTTACCACATAGCTATGGTACATTGAACTACCTTAAAGGCGCTGTATGTTGATGCTGACTTCTGCATAGGTCGTGCATCATTTACAGTGAAATGGCCTCTGCAGAATTCAGGGCATTCATACTTCTTGCACTTCCAGAGCAATGGTAGAGCTGTTGTGAAGGAAGTTGTCAAGGAAGTGAGTTTGTGTTTATACAGTACCTCTTGCCCTAACCTACCCTCAACCAATCATGTTTTTTTTTATTTTTTTTTATTTCACCTTTATTTAACCAGGTAGGCAAGTTGAGAACAAGTTCTCATTTACAATTGCGACCTGGCCAAGATAAAGCAAAGCAGTTCGACACATACAACGACACAGAGTTACACATGGAGTAAAACAAGCATACAGTCAATAATACAATATAAACAAGTCTATATACAAAATGAGCAAATGAGGTGAGTTAAGGGAGGTAAAGGCAAAAAAAGGCCATGGTGGCAAAGTAAATACAATATAGCAAGTAAAACACTGGAATGGTAGATTTGCAATGGAAGAATGTGCAAAGTAGAATTAAAAATAATGGGGTGCAAAGGAGCAAAATAAATAAATAAATTAAATACAGTAGGGAAAGAGGTAGTTGTTTGGGCTAAAATATAGGTGGGCTATGTACAGGTGCAGTAATCTGTGAGCTGCTCTGACAGTTGGTGCTTAAAGCTTGTGAGGGAGATAAGTGTTTCCAGTTTCAGAGATTTTTGTAGTTCGTTCCAGTCATTGGCAGCAGAGAACTGGAAGGAGAGGCGGCCAAAGAAAGAATTGGTTTTGGCGGTGACTAGAGAGATATACCTGCTGGAGCATGTGCTACAGGTGGGAGATGCTATGGTGACCAGCGAGCTGAGATAAGGGGGGACTTTACCTAGCAGGGTCTTGTAGATGACATGGAGCCAGTGGGTTTGGCGACGAGTATGAAGCGAGGGCCAGCCTGGTCGCAATGGTGGGTAGTATATGGGGCTTTGGTGACAAAACAGTTCGCACTGTGATAGACTGCATCCAATTTGTTGAGTAGGGTATTGGAGACTATTTTGTAAATGACATCGCCAAAGTCGAGGATTGGTAGGATGGTCAGTTTTACAAGGGTATGTTTGGCAGCATGAGTGAAGGATGCTTTGTTTAGGAAGCCAATTCTAGATTTAACTTTGGATTTGAGATGTTTGATATGGGTCTGGAAGGAGAGTTTACAGTCTAACCAGACACCTAAGTAATTGTAGTTGTCCACGTATTCTAAGTCAGAGCCGTCCAGAGTAGTGATGTTGGACAGGCGGGCAGGTGCGGGTAGCGATCGGTTGAAGAGCATGCATTTAGTTTTACTTGTATTTAAGAGCAATTGGAGGCCACGGAAGGAGAGTTGTATGGCATTGAAGCTTGCCTGGAGGGTTGTTAACACAGTGTCCAAAGAAGGGCCAGAAGTATACAGAATGGTGTCGTCTGCGTAGAGGTGGATCAGAGACTCACCAGCAGCAAGAGCAACCTCATTGATGTATACAGAGAAGAGAGTCGGTCCAAGAATTGAACCCTGTGGCACCCCCATAGAGACTGCCAGAGGTCTGGACAGCAGACCCTCCGATTTGACACACTGAACTCTATCGGAGAAGTAGTTGGTGAACCAGGCGAGGCAATCATTTGAGAAACCAAGGCTGTCGAGTCTGCCGATGAGGATGTGGTGATTGACAGAGTCGAAAGCATTGGCCAGATCAATGAACACGGCTGCACAGTAATGTTTCTTATTGATGGCGGTTAAGATATCGTTTTGGACCTTGAGCGTGGCTGAGGTGCACCCATGACCAGCTCTGAAACCAGATTGCATAGCAGAGAAGGTATGGTGAGATTCGAAATCGTTGGTAATCTTTTTGTTGACTTGGCTTTCGAAGACCTTAGAAAGGCATGGTAGGATAGATATAGGTCTGTAGCAGTTTGGGTCAAGAGTGTCCCCTCTTTGAAGAGGGGGATGACCGCAGCTGCTTTCCAATCTTTGGGAATCTCACACGACACAAAAGAGAGGTTGAACAGGCTAGTAATAGGGGTGGCAACAATTTCGGCAGATAATTTTAGAAAGAAAGGGTCCAGATTGTCTAGCCTGGCTGATTTGTAGGGGTCCAGATTTTGCAGCTCTTTCAGAACATCAGCTGAACGGATTTGGGAGAAGGAGAAATGGGGAAGGCTTGGGCGAGTTGCTGTGGGTGGGTGCAGTGCTGTTGACCGGGGTAGGAGTAGCCAGGTGGAAAGCATGGCCAGCCGTAGAAAAATGCTTTTTGAAATTCTCAATTATGGTGGATTTATCAGTGGTGACAGTGTTTCCTATCTTCAGTGTAGTGGGCAGCTGGGAGGAGGTGTTCTTATTCTCCATGGACTTTACAGTGTCCCAGAACTTTTTTGAGTTAGATTTGCAGGAAGCAAATTTCTACTTGAAAAAGCTAGCCTTGGCTTTTCTAACTGCCTGTGTATAATGGTTTCTAGCTTCCCTGAACAGCTGCATATCACGGGGGCTGTTCGATGCTAATGCAGAACGCCATAGGATGTTTTTGTGTTGGTTAAGGGCAGTCAGGTCTGGGGAGAACTAAGGGCTATATCTGTTCCTGGTTCTAAATTTCTTGAATGGGGCATGTTTATTTAAGATGGTTAGGAAGGCTTTTTTTTTTAAATATCCAGGCATCCTCTACTGACGGGATGAGATCAATATCCTTCCAGGATACCCCGGCCAGGTCGATTAGAAAGGCCTGCTCGCTGAAGTGTTTCAGGGAGCGTTTTACAGTGATGAGTGGAGGTCGTTTGACCGCTGACCCATTACGGATGCAGGCAATGAGGCAGTGATCGCTGAGATCTTGGTTGAAGACAGCAGAGGTGTATTTAGAGGGCAAGTTGGTTAGGATGATATCTATGAGGGTGACCGTGTCTAAGGCTTTGGGGAGGTACCTGGTAGGTTCATTGATAATTTATGTGAGATTGAGGGCATCAAGTTTAGATTGTAGGATGGCTGGGGTGTTAAGCATGTTCCAGTTTAGGTCGCCTAGCAGCACGAGCTCTGAAGATAGATGGGGGGCAATCAATTCACATATGGTGTCCAGAGCACAGCTGGGGGCAGAGGGTGGTCTATAGCAGGCGGCAACGGTGAGAGACTTGTTTTTAGAGAGGTGGATTTTTAAAAGTAGAAGTTCAAATTGTTTGGGTACAGACCTGGATAGTAGGATAGAACTCTGCAGGCTATCTTTGCAGTAGATTGCAACACCGCCCCCTTTGGCAGTTCTATCTTGTCTGAAAATGTTTGGAATTTGGAGTAGTTTGGAATTAAAATTTCAGAATTTTTGGTAGTCTTCCTAAGCCAGGATTCAGACACAGCTAGAACATCCGGGTTGGCAGAGTGTGCTAAAGCAGTGAATAGAACAAACTTAGGGAGGAGGCTTCTAATGTTAACATGCATGAAACCAAGGCTATTACGGTTACAGAAGTCATCAAAAGAGAGCGCCTGGGGAATAGGAGTGGAGCTAGGCACTGCAGGGCCTGGATTCACCTCTACATCGCCAGAGGAACAGAGGAGGAGTAGAATAAGGGTGCGGCTAAAAGCAATAAGAATTGGTCGTCTAGAACGTCTGGAACAGAGAGTAAAAGGACGTTTCTGGGGGCGATAAAATAGCATCAAGGTATAATGTACAGACAAAGGTATGGTAGGATGTGAATACAGTGGAGGTAAACCTAGGAATTGAGTGATGAAGAGAGAGATATTGTCTCTAGAAACATCATTGAAACCAGGAGATGTCATTGCATGTGTGGGTGGTGGAACTAATAGGTTGGATAAGGTATAGTGAGCAGGACTAGAGGCTCTACAGTGAAATAAGCCAATAAACACTAACCAGAACAGCAATGGACAAGGCATATTGACAATAAGGAGAGGCATGCTTAGTCGAGTGATCAAAAGGGTCAGTGAGTGGAGAGGTTGGTTGGGGGTCATGGCGATTTAGACAGCTAGCCAGGCCATCGGTAGCAAGCTAGCATAGGATGGACGTCTGTTGTTAGCCACCTCTTGCGTTCCGTCAGTAGATTAGTGGGGTTCCGTGTGGTAGAGGGGATTAATCCAAATCACACAACAAAAATAAAAACAATAGATATAGTTAGAGGCCCAAGAAGAAAAATAAATAATAATAAAAATAAATAAATACTGTCTATTCAGATAGCAGCCGATAAGACAGCTAATGGTTAGCGGGCTGCAGATGGGCGTTCAGGTAACGTCGCGACGGAGGAGCCAGCCGGATAACTCCTTCGGGTAGATAACGTCGGCAGTCCAGTTGTGAAGGCCCGGTGGGGCTCCGCGTCGGCAGCAAAACGTTATCTTATGTTAATGTTAATGCAGAGCTATACGAAGCACAGCGACGCGGTACAGAGCTCAATTTGGCCTCTGTGTGCCCTCCAGAGGCTCCGCAACTGCATCACACCCTCCATACGGCGCCTCCAACCCCTAAACCTGTCCTCCTACAGATATAACCACCGGGACTGCGGGTTATGAGTCAACCAGCGCATCGCTAATGCATGTAAAGCCACATTCTGGTAGAATTCCCCTAGATTCCTGTCAGGTTACAGGCTGCTCTCTGCCATGACTCATCGGATGTGCAGAGTGTTGTTTCTAGAGGTTTGCATCGTAACGCGCCGAGTCACAGGATTTATATAATATGTCAGGTGTAAAATAATAAACGACTTCACTTTGCTTTCATCCACTGAGTCGTACCTGTGTTTTGCAGACTGGAGGACAATGGGAAGCTCTGTCTACTCATTTGTCAACAAACACCACTCCTGTGCATTCCTATATGACCTATGACCTATCAGGAGTGAAAGCAGATCTGGGGATTAGGACCTTCAGGTCGCTCTGCAGTGAGACGTTGATGTTAAATTGGTTTTGGGCACAAAGGTCTAGTCATATAGCGTGTTTCAATATTATTCTTTTTTTTATTAATGGGGGATTTATTTTCCATTGTGAGTAACACACATTGGGTACTTTTAAGTTTGCGTTACAGGACATTCTTGTCAGAGACTTGTGCTCTCCAAAGGAATATGATAGGACATTGCCTTAGTTATACCAAACATGATACATCTTATTGTTAGAAGGATTGCATTGGGTAAAGATTTCATTTATCTTGGTTTCCATAGTTTTTCCATGAAAAAGACATTCATCAATGTAGTCTCTCCTACTTGATGCATGTGGTCAATATTGACAACAAAAAAAAGCCATGTGGTGACACTGTTCACAACAAATCTGCATCATCAGTCTTTGGAAAACATATTTCAGTCAAAAGTGCAGTATACTGCAATACTCTGTCCAAAAACAACATTTTTTATTTTATTTTTTATTGCAGTAATTTTGTGGTTAGATTGCAGTATAACTGTTATTCTGCTGTAATGCAATCTTTTTCTGGAAGGGCAACACATGAGATGGGACTTTTTGTTGTTGTCAGAGATTGATATCACTGGAGGAGATCTTTACTCTACAGGTGAGTTTTTTTTTACAAACCCGCCTTTATTTTTGTCAGTTGAATGTTGTAAGAATTATATATATTTTTAAATAAGACACAGGGATGTTCCCGTATTTATTTATTTTTTATTTTACCTTTATTTAACTAGGCAAGTCAGTTGAGAACAAATTCTTATTTTCAATGACGGCCTATGAACAGTGGGTTAACTGCCTGTTCAGGGGCAGAACGACAGATTTGTACCTCGTCAGCTCGGGGATATGAACTTGCAACCTTCCGGTTACTAGTCCAACGCTCAAACCACTAGTCTACCCTGCCGCAACGTGCCTGTAGCACATGTTAATCCATTGTGGCTAAGGATAGGTTTAGTCATATTCAGACACATTACAATCATACAGAGTAAATTAGGTGAAGGGTCAACGCTCCCTCAATATCTCTAATAACTTCATTACTAATGTAGCAGTTAAGAAGGAACAGCTAGATGGAAGCTTGAACCAGTGACTCTGTGGTTATCATGTGCTATTATAGTCCAGACCTCTTGGCAGATCCAGCGGTATTGCCTACATACAGTATTCCATTTTTCTACCATGGAATGAATGCATTTAGGACATTTCTATAGCATTTTAATAAGAAAGGGGTTTTAGTTCCCCGAGTATTGGTCTTCTGAGCAGGTGATATAGTAGTGCAGACTGGTTGATTGTTACAAGCAGAAGAGAGTTTGTTTTTAAAAATTTGAACACCTGCCCCTGAAAGGTCTGTGCACAGCCCTGTGAGTGTGCGCGTGCCAGCGTGTGTGTTCACGTGCACGTGTGTGTGTGCATGTGTGTTTGTCTGTGTGTGTGAAGGAGAGGGAAGTAAGGGGGTTTTGGACTGAGTGAGTCCCTTGGCTCCAACCCAAGAGTCTTGGAGCAGGACTTCAGTGAGTGAATCATACAATGAGATCTAAAAGTATTGGGACAGTGATTAATTAAAGATTAATTACATACATATTTATGTGCAATAAGTAATATCACAGGTATTTTGGGTTTAACACCTACGGAAGTGGAACCTCAACACATTAACTACAGTGAGGTCCAAAAGTATTGGGACAGTGATACATTTAGTTGTTGTTTTGTCTCTGTACTCCATCACTTTTGGATTTGAAATGATACAATGACCATGAGGTTAAAGTGCAGACTGTCAGCTTTCATTTGAGGTTATTTTGAACTGTTAAGAAATTACAGTCCTGAGTGAATTATGGATAATTCTGACTGAGGAAGATGCAGACGCACAAATATCATACCCCCATTATGTTTTATTCTTGTGGCAGGTATGATATTTGTTTGTCTGTAAACTTTCTCACTTATCATAATTGACGATGAATTCAGGATTATCCGTAACCATGGTATCATTCACATGAATGTAGAAGTGTTTAGAAACATTCTATTTTTTTTTTACTTATAGTAAAAGTGACTCCAAAACGACAATACTTTATTCATCGTTCATTACTATTGGTCACAAAATAATCTGAAGTACAATCAAAGCAAATGCATCCAACAATTTTGTCAATGCTGATTTAATCATTGCATTCTAGGAATATGGGACAAAATGCTAAACTTTTTACTACTTTAATACACATATAAGTTAATTTTTCCCAATACTTTTGTGGGCCTAAAATGGGAGGACTATGTGCAAAAAGTGCAGTAATTTCGGTTGATCCGATATGGATGAAAATGCCCTCAAATTTAAGCTGACTGTCTGCACGTTAACCTCATAGTCATTGTATCATTTCAAATCCAAAAGTACAGAGTACAGAGCCAAAACAACAACAACATTGTCACTGTCCCAATACTTTTGGTGCTCACTTTAGTTCTCATTGTAATAATCACAGTGATAAAGTGGATCAGATTGTGTAAACACCACACGAATAACCATTGTTTAATAATAAAAGTGTATCCCACAGTCTTTTCTATATCTGACCAGGCTAAGAATGGGACCCTAACCTTAAACCTAACCTGAACTTTAACCCTAGATAGATAACATAATGGGAGCTTAGTTTAAAAACGAAGGATAGGGATGACTTAGTAAGGTTGCGCTTCATTCCATTTCAACTCACTCAATCGATGAATTGAAACTTTCCCATACAGGATAGAAAGAAAATGTCAAGTCAACGAATGACTGAATGTTTGTAGTCCTGTGCTAAGCTAGAGAGGCGTACTGTACAGGCGCCTCAGAGATCCATTGTAGTCCTGTGCTAAGCTAGAGAGGCGTCCTGTATAGGCGCCTCAGAGATCCATTGTAGTCCTGTCCTGTACAGGCGTCCTGTACAGGCAGAGATCCATTGTAGTCCTGTGCTAAGCTAGAGAGGCGTACTCTACAGGCGCCCCAGAGATCCATTGTAGTCCTGTGCTAAGCTAGAGAGGCGTCCTGTACAGGCGCCTCAGAGATCCATTGTAGTCCTGTGCTAAGCTAGAGAGGCGTACTGTACAGGCGCCCCAGAGATCCATTGTAGTCCTGTGCTAAGCTAGAGAGGCGTACTGTACAGGCGCCCCAGAGATCCATTGTAGTCCTGTGCTAAGCTAGAGAGGCGTCCTGTATAGGCGCCTCGGAGATCCATTGATTGTGGCTGTTGCTAATGTCCCCTTAAAACCTTTAACTTTAAGAGGAAGCAGATTGGGCGGGGGTGAGGGGAAGAGAGGATTGAGGGAGGAGTGAGGGAAGCAGGGAGAGGGTGGGGTTACATCAGTAGCGTGGAGGACAGGAAGTGCTGTCATATTCAGGAGGAAGTGCTGTCATATCCAGGAGGAAGTGTGACTCAGCTCTAGCACATTCCTTGAGGCTGAATTAGCCCAGAGCAGTAAGTGAGGGAACAATTTAACAGTTCAGCAAGTACCGTCTGTGCGCGACACTGAATGTGATCCCCCTCTGTGGTTTCCTGTCCAGTCCTGCCTTGTCAGATCAAAGACGGCACTAACGGAGGAGGAAGGGATGGAAAGAGAGAGAGAGCGGGGGAGAGAGAGAGTGGGTTGTGTCAGTCAGAATAACAGAAGGACAGCCCTCAAAGCGATGGAGGGATTCTTCCTCTTCTCTTCAATACCCAGAAGTCACCAGTCCCCATTTCCTCTCTGTCTTTCTGTTTCCTCTGTCAGTTCTCAGATTTCAGTCTCTGCTTTGTGAGGTTAACCCTTAAGTTTACAGAGGAGTAAGCCGTTTTGGTTCCTTTTACAACAACTGACAATCAAGACTCGAATTGAATTGAATATACTGAACAAAAATATGAATGCAACAATTTCAAAGATGCTGAGTTACAGTTCATATAAGGAAATCAGTTAATAAAAAAAAAAAATTATTTAACGACGTTCTTCGTTTGTTGCAAGAAAGTCGGACCGAAATGCAGCGTGTTGGTTACTCATGTCTTTAATGAAACAAATGACGATACATGAAATAACTTATAAATACAAAAACAACAAACGGAACGTGAAAAACCTATACAGCCTGTCTGGTGAACACTAACACAGAGACAGGAACAATCACCCACGAAATACAAAGTGAAATCCAGGCTACCTAAATACGGCTCCCAATCAGAGACAATGAGAATCACCTTACTCTGATTGAGAACTGCCTCAGGCAGCCAAACCTATGCAACACCCCTACTCAGCCGCAATCCCAAATACTACAAAACCCCAGTACGAAATACAACAACATAAACCCATGTCACACCCTGGCCTGACCAACTAATTAACGAAAACACAAAATACTAAGACCAAGGTGTGACACATTAGGCCCTAATCTATTGATTTCACAAGACTGGACAGGGGCGCAGCCATTGGATGGGCTGGGTGGGCATACAGAGCCTTCGGAAAGTATTCAGGCCCCTTGACTTTTCCACATTTTGTTACGTTACAACCACTAGGTGCCTTGGGGTTAGAGGTTAGAGCATTGGGCCAGTAACCGAAAGGTTGCTGGATCGAATCCCAAAGCTGACAAGGTAAAAATCTGTCACTCTGCCCCTGAACAAGGCAGTTCCCCAGTAGACTGTCATTGTAAATAAGAATTTGTTATTAACTGACTTGACTGGTTAAATAAAGGTTCAAATATATTCTAAAGTTGATTAAATTGCTTTTTTCCCTCCTCAATGTACACACAATACCCCAAAATGAGAAACCCAAAACAGGTTTTTAGACATTTTTGCAAATGTATTAAAAACACAAAACACAAAATATTACATTTACATAAGTATTCAGATTCTTTACTCAGTACTTTGTTGAAGCACCTTTGGCAGTGATTATAGCCTTAAGTTTGTTTTGGGTATGACCCTATAAGCTTGGCACACCTGTATGTTGGGAGATTCTCTCATTCTTTTCAGTCTCTCCAGAAATGTTCGATTGGGTTCAAGTCCAGGCTCTGGCTGGGCCACTCAAGGACATTCAGAGACTTGTCCCAAGCCACTCCTGCATTGTCTTACCCCTCTCCCTTTCACCATCTTACCCCTCCCAGCCTTTCACCATCTTACCCCTCTCAGCCTTTCACCATCTTACCCCTCTCAGCCTTTCACCATCTTACCCCTCTCAGCCTTTCACCATCTTACCCCTCTCTGCCTTTCACCATCTTACCCCTCTCAACCTTTCACCTACTGACTGAATGTTTCTCCCAGTGCTGTGTGTCAGTCTCAGGGTCTTTGACTGTGTCCCCTATGATACAACACACAGCAGCTCATCACAATTTTCCATTCACTCTCAGGTCAACTCTACTCTAGAAGGAAGTACTGTCTGCTGTGAATGGGGAAAGTGTGTGTAGAGAGTGTATGTGACAGAGAGAATCACGTGGTATGGAACAGGTTTGTCTTCCCCAGTGGAAAAATTGTACTCAGCTGATTACTACACACAGACACACATGCAAACGTGCACGCAATCGCAGCTCACCACACACACAGAGACACAAAATCTACACTGCTTCTACTCTGTTTATCACATATCATTATGCCTAGTCACCTTTCCCCTATATATATATATATATCTACCTTTCTCATTCCAGTATCCCTGTACATTGTAAATATGTTATTGGAACTTACCCTGTATATACAGGGCCTTCAGAAAGTAGTCTTACCACTCAACTTATTACACATATTGTGTTACAGCCTGAATAAAACATGGATTAAATAGATTTTTCTCTCTCACCCATCTACACACAATAATACCACACAATGACAAAGTGAAAACATGTTTTAGAAATGGTAGCAAATTTATTCAAAAATGAATTACAGAAATATCTAATTTACATAAGTATTCACACTCCTGAGTCAATAAATGGTAGAAAACCCCTTTGGCAGCGATTAAAGCTGTGAGTCTTTATGGGTAAGAAGCTAAAAGCTTTGGATAGCTGGATTGTACAGAATTCTTAAAACTCTGTCAAATTGGTTGTTGATCATTGCCACACAACCATTTTCATGTCTTGCCATAGATTTTCAAGCAGATTTAGGTCAAAACGGGAACTCGGCCACTCAGAAAATATTCACTGTCATTTTGGTAAGCAACTCCAGTGTAGATTTGGCCTTGTGTTTTAGGTTATTGTCCTGCTGAAAGGTGAACTCATCTCCCAGTGTCTGGTGGAAAGCAGACTGAACCAGGTTTTCCTCTAGGATTTTGCCTGTGCTTAGATCCGTTTCTTTTTTATCCTGAAAAACTTCCCAGTCCTCAACGATTACAAACATACCCATAACATGATGCAGCCACCACCATGCTTGAAAATATGGATTGCGATATTAAATAATGTATTGGATTGCCCCAAACAAAACACAACACTTTGCAGTCAGGACAAAAAGTGAATTGCTTGTAATTAATAACTTTCTGCAAGGGATATTCAATGACCACTTTAAAAATGTTTTACCCGTCTTCTTTGCGAGACACTGGAAAACGTCCCTGGTCTTTGTGGTTGAATCCATGTCTGCTGTACTTGTGCACGTGAAATTCAAACTTGAAACTTGAAAAGGGCTACCCAGACTACCTGCATTGACTCTCTTGCACTGACTTAATGCACACACACTGTTCTCTATCCACAAACCTGACGCCTCACACACACTGTTCTCTATCCACAAACTTAAACTGACGCCCCCCCCACACACACACTGTTCTCTATCCACAAACATAAACTGACGCCCCCCCCCACACACACACTGTTCTCTATCCAGAAACATAAACTGACGCCCCCCCCCACACACTGTTCTCTATCCACAAACATAAACTGACGCCCCCCCCCACACACACACACTACATACGCTGCTACTACATTCTATCATCTATCTATTGCCTAGTCACTTTAGCCCTACCTAAATGTACATTGTTACCTCAATTACCTCGTTCCCCTGCACATAGACTTGGTAACGGTACCCCTATATAAAACCATGTTATTACCTCGTTCCCCTGCACATCGACTTGGTAACGGAACTCCCTATATAAAACCATGTTATTTCCTGTTCCCCTGCACATCGACTTGGTAACGGTACTCCCTATATAAAACCATGTTATTTCCTCGCCTCCCCTGCACATAGACTTGGTAACGGTACTCCCTATATAAAACCATGTTATTACCCCTCCCCTGCACATCGACTTTCACTCCCTATATAAAACCATGTTATTACCTTGTTCCCCTGCACATCGACTTGGTAATGGTACTCCCTATATATCACCATGTTATTACCTCGTTTGCACATCCACTTGGTACTGGTACTCCCTATATAAAACCATGTTATTACCTCGTTCCCCTGCACATCCACTTGGTAACGGTACTCCCTATATATCACCATGTTATTACCTCGTTCCCTGCACATCGACTTGGTAACAAAGCCTTATATATCACCATGTTATTACCTCGTTCCCCTGCACATCGACTTCTAACGGTACTCCCTATATAAAACCATGTTATTACCTCGTTCCCCTGCACATCGACTTGGTAACGGTACTCCCTATATATCACCATGTTATTACCTCGTTCCCTGCACATCGACTTGGTAACGGTACTCCCTATATATCACCATGTTATTACCCCCCTGCACATCGACTTGGTAACGGTACTCCCTATATAAAACCATGTTATTACCTCGTTCCCCTAAACATCCACTTGGTAACGGTACTCCCTATATATCACCATGTTATTACCTCGTTCCCCTGCACATCGACTTGGTAACGGTACTCCCTATATATCACCATGTTATTACCTCGTTCCCCTGCACATCCACTTGGTAACGGTACTCCCTATATAAAACCATGTCATTACCTCGTTCCCCTGCACATCCACTTGGTAACGGTACTCCCTATATATCACCATGTTATTACCTCGTTCCCCTGCACATCGACTTGGTAACTTTCCCTATATATCACCATGTTATTACCTCGTTCCCCTGCACATCGACTTGGTAACGGTACTCCCTATATAAAACCATGTTATTACCTCGTTCCCCTGCACATTGACTTGGTAACGGTACTCCCTATATATCACCATGTTATTACCTCCCCTGCACATCGACTTGGTAACGGTACTCTATATATCACCATGTTATTACCTCGTTCCCCTGCACATCGACTTGGTAACGGTACTCCTATATATCACCATGTTATTACCTCGTTCCCCTGCACATCGACTTGGTAACTGTACTCCCTATATAAAACCATGTTATTACCTCGTTCCCCTGCACATCGACTTGGTAACGGTACTCCCTATATATCACCATGTTATTACCTCGTTCCCCTGCACATCGACTTGGTAACGGTACTCCCTATATAAAACCATGTTATTACCTCTTCCCCTGCACATAGACTTGGTAACGGTACTCCCTATATAAAACCATGTTATTACCTCGTTCCCTGCACATAGACTTGGTAACGGTACTCCCTATATAAAACCATGTTATTACCTCGTTCCCCTGCACATCCACTTGGTAACGGTACTCCCTATATATCACCATGTTATTACCTCGTTCCCCTGCACATCGACTTGGTAACGGTACTCCCTATATATCACCATGTTATTACCTCGTTCCCCTGCACATCGATAACGGTACTCCCTATATATCACCATGTTATTACCTCGTTCCCCTGCACATCGACTTGGTAACGGTACTCCCTATATATCACCATGTTATTACCTCGTTCCCCTGCACATTGACTTGGTAACGGTACTCCCTTTATATCACCATGTTATTACCTCGTTCCCCTGCACATCCACTTGGTAACGGTACTCCCTATATATCACCATGTTATTACCTCGTTCCCCTGCACATCCACTTGGTAACGGTACTCCCTATATATCACCATGTTATTACCTCGTTCCCCTGCACATCCACTTGGTAACGGTACTCCCTATATATCACCATGTTATTACCTCGTTCCCCTGCACATCCACTTGGTAACGGTACTCCTATATATCACCATGTTATTACCTCGTTCCCCTGCACATCGACTTGGTAACGATACTCCCTATATATCACCATGTTATTACCTCGTTCCCCTGCACATCCACTTGGTAACGGTACTCCCTATATATCACCATGTTATTACCTCGTTCCCCTGCACATCGACTTGGTAACGGTACTCCCTATATATCACCATGTTATTACCTCGTTCCCCTGCACATCGACTTGGTAACGGTACTCCCTATATATCACCATGTTATTACCTCGTTCCCCTGCACATCGACTTGGTAACGGTACTCCCTATATATCACCATGTGGTTCCCCTGCACATCGACTTGGTAACGGTACTCCCTATATATCACCATGTTATTACCTCGTTCCCCTGCACATCGACTTGGTAACGGTACTCCCTATATATCACCATGTTATTACCTCGTTCCCCTGCACATCGACTTGGTAACGGTACTCCCTATATATCACCATGTTATTACCTCGTTCCCCTGCACATCGACTTGGTAACGGTACTCCCTATATATCACCATGTTATTACCTCGTTCCCCTGCACATCGACTTGGTAACGGTACTCCCTATATATCACCATGTTATTACCTCGTTCCCCTGCACATCGACTTGGTAACGGTACTCCCTATATATCACCATGTTATTACCTCGTTCCCACATGACTTGGTAACATACTCCCTATATATCACCATGTTATTACCTCGTTCCCCTGCACATCGACTTGGTATATATCACCATGTTATTACCTCGTTCCCCTGCACATCGACTTGGTTACTCCCTATATATCACCATGTTATTACCTCGTTCCCCTGCACATCGACTTGGTAACGGTACTCCCTATATATCACCATGTTATTACCTCGTTCCCCTGCACATCGACTTGGTAACGGTACTCCCTATATATCACCATGTTATTACCTCGTTCCCCTGCACATCGACTTGGTAACGGTACTCCCTATATATCACCATGTTATTACCTCGTTCCCCTGCACATCGACTTGGTAACGGTACTCCCTATATAAAACCATGTTATTACCTCGTTCCCCTGCACATCGACTTGGTAACGGTACTCCCTATATATCACCATGTTATTACCTCGTTCCCCTGCACATCCACTTGGTAACTGGTACTCCCTATATAAAACCATGTTATTACCTCGTTCCCCTGCACATCCACTTGGTAACGGTACTCCCTATATATCACCATGTTATTACCTCGTTCCCTGCACATCGACTTGGTAACGGTACTCCCTATATATCACCATGTTATTACCTCGTTCCCCTGCACATCGACTTGGTAACGGTACTCCCTATATATCACCATGTTATTACCTCGTTCCCCTGCACATCGACTTGGTAACGGTACTCCCTATATATCACCATGTTATTACCTCGTTCCCCTGCACATCGACTTGGTAACGGTACTCCCTATATATCACCATGTTATTACCATCGTTCCCCTGCACATAGACTTGGTAACGGTACTCCCTATATAAAACCATGTTATTACCTCGTTCCCCTGCACATCGACTTGGTAACGGTACTCCCTATATATCACCATGTTATTACCACGTTCCCCTGCACATCGACTTGGTAACGGTACTCCCTATATATCACCATGTTATTACCTCGTTCCCCTGCACACTTCGACATGTTATTAGTGCACATCGACTTGGTAACGGTACTCCCTATATATCACCATGTTATTACCTCGTTCCCCTGCACATCGACTTGGTAACGGTACTCCCTATATATCACCATGTTATTACCTCGTTCCCCTGCACATCGACTTGGTAACGGTACTCCCTATATATCACCATGTTATTACCTCGTTCCCCTGCACATCGACTTGGTAACGGTACTCCCTATATATCACCATGTTATTACCTCGTTCCCCTGCACATCACTTGGTAACGGTACTCCCTATATATCACCATGTTATTACCTCGTTCCCCTGCACATCGACTTGGTAACGGTACTCCCTATATATCACCATGTTATTACCTCGTTCCCCTGCACATCGACTTGGTAACGGTACTCCTATATATCACCATGTTATTACCTCGTTCCCCTGCACATCGACTTGGTAACGGTACTCCCTATATATCACCATGTTATTACCTCGTTCCCCCTGCACATCGACTTGGTAACGGTACTCCCTATATATCACCATGTTATTACCTCGTTCCCCTGCACATCGACTTGGTAACGGTACTCCCTATATATCACCATGTTATTACCTCGTTCCCCTGCACATCGACTTGGTAACGGTACTCCCTATATATCACCATGTTATTACCTCGTTCCCCTGCACATCGACTTGGTAACGGTACTCCCTATATATCACCATGTTATTACCTCGTTCCCCTGCACATCGACTTGGTAACGGTACTCCCTATATATATATCACCATGTTATTACCTCGTTCCCCTGCACATCGACTTGGTAACGGTACTCCCTATATAAAACCATGTTATTACCTCGTTCCCCTGCACATCGACTTGGTAACGGTACTCCCTATATATCACCATGTTATTACCTCGTTCCCCTGCACATCCATCGACTTGGTAACGGTACTCCTATATATATCACCATGTTATTACCTCGTTCCCCTGCACATCCACTTGGTAACGGTACTCCCTATATATCACCATGTTATTACCTCGTTCCCCTGCACATCGACTTGGTAACGGTACTCCCTATATATCACCATGTTATTACCTCGTTCCCCTGCACATCGACTTGGTAACGGTACTCCCTATATAAAACCATGTTATTACCTCGTTCCCCTGCACATCGACTTGGTAACGGTACTCCCTATATATCACCATGTTATTACCTCGTTCCCCTGCACATCGACTTGGTAACGGTACTCCCTATATAAAACCATGTTATTACCTCGTTCCCCTGCACATCGACTTGGTAACGGTACTCCCTATATATCACCATGTTATTACCTCGTTCCCCTGCACATCGACTTGGTAACGGTACTCCCTATATATCACCATGTTATTACCTCGTTCCCCTGCACATCGACTTGGTAACGGTACTCCCTATATATCACCATGTTATTACCTCGTTCCCCTGCACATCGACTTGGTAACGGTACTCCCTATATATCACCATGTTATTACCTCGTTCCCCTGCACATCGACTTGGTAACGGTACTCCCTATATATCACCATGTTATTACCTCGTTCCCCTGCACATCGACTTGGTAACGGTACTCCCTATATATCACCATGTTATTACCTCGTTCCCCTGCACATCGACTTGTAACGGTACTCCCTATATATCACCATGTTATTACCTCGTTCCCCTGCACATCGACTTGGTAACGGTACTCCCTATATATCACCATGTTATTACCTCGTTCCCCTGCACATCGACTTGGTAACTGTACTCCCTATATATCACCATGTTATTACCTCGTTCCCCTGCACATCCACTTGGTAACGGTACTCCCTATATATCACCATGTTATTACCTCGTTCCCCTGCACATCGACTTGGTAACGGTACTCCCTATATATCACCATGTTATTACCTCGTTCCTGCACATCGACTTGGTAACGGTACTCCCTATATATCACCATGTTATTACCTCGTTCCCCTGCACATCGACTTGGTAACGGTACTCCTATATAAAACCATGTTATTACCTCGTTCCCCTGCACATCGACTTGGTAACGGTACTCCCTATATATCACCATGTTATTATCTCGTTCCCCTGCACATCGACTTGGTAACGGTACTCCCTATATATCACCATGTTATTACCTCGTTCCCCTGCACATCGACTTGGTAACGGTACTCCCTATATAAAACCATGTTATTACCTCGTTCCCCTGCACATCGACTTGGTAACGGTACTCCCTATATAAAACCATGTTATTACCTCGTTCCCCTGCACATAGACTTGGTAACGGTACTCCCTATATAAAACCATGTTATTACCTCGTTCCCCTGCACATCGACTTGGTAACGGTACTCCCTATATATCACCATGTTATTACCTCGTTCCCCTGCACATAGACTTGGTAACGGTACTCCCTATATATCACCATGTTATTACCTCGTTCCCCTGCACATCGACTTGGTAACGGTACTCCCTATATATCACCATGTTATTACCTCGTTCCCCTGCACATCGACTTGGTAACGGTACTCCCTATATATCACCATGTTATTACCTCGTTCCCCTGCACATCTATATATCACTTGGCAACGGTACTCCCTATATATCACCATGTTATTACCTCGTTCCCCTGCACATCGACTTGGTAACGGTACTCCCTATATATCACCATGTTATTACCTCGTTCCCCTGCACATCGACTTGGTAACGGTACTCCCTATATATCACCATGTTATTACCTCGTTCCCCTGCACATCGACTTGGTAACGGTACTCCCTATATAAAACCATGTTATTACCTCGTTCCCCTGCACATCGACTTGGTAACGGTACTCCCTATATATCACCATGTTATTACCTCGTTCCCCTGCACATCGACTTGGTAACGGTACTCCCTATATATCACCATGTTATTACCTCGTTCCCCTGCACATCGACTTGGTAACGGTACTCCCTATATATCACCATGTTATTACCTCGTTCCCCTGCACATCGACTTGGTAACGGTACTCCCTATATATCACCATGTTATTACCTCGTTCCCCTGCACATCGACTTGGTAACCATGTACTCCCTATATAAACCATGTTATTACCTCGTTCCCCTGCACATCGACTTGGTAACGGTACTCCCTATATATCACCATGTTATTACCTCGTTCCCCTGCACATCGACTTGGTAACGGTACTCCCTATATATCACCATGTTATTACCTCGTTCCCCTGCACATCGACTTGGTAACGGTACTCCCTATATATCACCATGTTATTACCTCGTTCCCCTGCACATCCACTTGGTAACGGTACTCCCTATATATCACCATGTTATTACCTCGTTCCCCTGCACATCGACTTGGTAACGGTACTCCCTATATATCACCATGTTATTACCTCGTTCCCCTGCACATCCACTTGGTAACGGTACTCCCTATATATCACCATGTTCGATTACCTCACCATGTTATTCCCCTGCACATCGACTTGGTAACGGTACTCCCTATATATCACCATGTTATTACCTCGTTCCCCTGCACATCACTTGGTAACGGTACTCCCTATATATCACCATGTTATTACCTCGTTCCCCTGCACATCGACTTGGTAACGGTACTCCCTATATATCACCATGTTATTACCTCGTTCCCCTGCACATCGACTTGGTAACGGTACTCCCTATATATCACCATGTTATTACCTCGTTCCCCTGCACATCATGTTATTACTTGGTAACGGTACTCCCTATATATCACCATGTTATTACCTCGTTCCCCTGCACATCGACTTGGTAACGGTACTCCTATATATCACCATGTTATTACCTCGTTCCCCTGCACATCGACTTGGTAACGGTACTCCCTATATATCACCATGTTATTACCTCGTTCCCCTGCACATCCACTTGGTAACGGTACTCCCTATATATCACCATGTTATTACCTCGTTCCCCTGCACATCCACTTGGTAACGGTACTCCCTATATATCACCATGTTATTACCTCGTTCCCCTGCACATCCACTTGGTAACGGTACTCCCTATATATCACCATGTTATTACCTCGTTCCCCTGCACATCCACTTGCACATCGACTTGCTAACGGTACTCCCTATATATCACCATGTTATTACCTCGTTCCCCTGCACATCGACTTGGTAACGGTACTCCCTATATATCACCATGTTATTACCTCGTTTCCCCTGCACATCACTTGGTAACGGTACTCCCTATATATCACCATGTTATTACCTCGTTCCCCTGCACATCGACTTGGTAACGGTACTCCCTATATATCACCATGTTATTACCTCGTTCCCCTGCACATCGACTTGGTAACGGTACTCCCTATATATCACCATGTTATTACCTCGTTCCCCTGCACATCGACTTGGTAACGGTACTCCCTATATATCACCATGTTATTACCTCGTTCCCCTGCACATCGACTTGGTAACGGTACCCTATATATCACCATGTTATTACCTCATGTTATTTCCCCTGCACATCGACTTGGTAACGGTACTCCCTATATATCACCATGTTATTACCTCGTTCCCCTGCACATCGACTTGGTAACGGTACTCCCTATATATCACCATGTTATTACCTCGTTCCCCTGCACATCGACTTGGTAACGGTACTCCCTATATATCACCATGTTATTACCTCGTTCCCCTGCACATCGACTTGGTAACGGTACTCCCTATATATCACCATGTTATTACCTCGTTCCCCTGCACATCGACTTGGTAACGGTACTCCCTATATATCACCATGTTATTACCTCGTTCCCCTGCACATCGACTTGGTAACGGTACTCCCTATATATCACCATGTTATTACCTCGTTCCCTGCACATCGACTTGGTAACGGTACTCCCTATATATCACCATGTTATTACCTCGTTCCCCTGCACATCGACTTGGTAACGGTACTCCCTATATATCACCATGTTATTACCTCGTTCCCCTGCACATCGACTTGGTAACGGTACTCCCTATATATCACCATGTTATTACCTAACGGTACTCCCTATATATCACCATGTTCCCCTGCACATCGACTTGGTAACGGTACTCCCTATATATCACCATGTTATTACCTCGTTCCCCTGCACATCGACTTGGTAAGGTACTCCCTATATATCACCATGTTATTACCTCGTTCCCCTGCACATCGACTTGGTAACGGTACTCCCTATATATCACCATGTTATTACCTCGTTCCCCTGCACATCGACTTGGTAACGGTACTCCCTATATATCACCATGTTATTACCTCGTTCCCCTGCACATCGACTTGGTAACGGTACTCCCTATATATCACCATGTTATTACCTCGTTCCCCTGCACATCGACTTGGTAACGGTACTCCCTATATATCACCATGTTATTACCTCGTTCCCCTGCACATCGACTTGGTAACGGTACTCCCTATATATCACCATGTTATTACCTCGTTCCCCTGCACATCGACTTGGTAACGGTACTCCCTATATATCACCATGTTATTACCTCGTTCCCCTGCACATCGACTTGGTAACGGTACTCCCTATATAAAACCATGTTATTACCTCGTTCCCCTGCACATCGACTTGGTAACGGTACTCCCTATATATCACCATGTTATTACCTCGTTCCCCTGCACATCGACTTGGTAACGGTACTCCCTATATAAAACCATGTTATAACCACATGTTGTTACCTGCACATCCATATATATCACCATGTTATTACATCGTTCCCCTGCACATCACTTGGTAACGGTACTCCCTATATATCACCATGTTATTACCTCGTTCCCCTGCACATCGACTTGGTAACGGTACTCCCTATATATCACCATGTTATTACCTCGTTCCCCTGCACATCGACTTGGTAACGGTACTCCCTATATATCACCATGTTATTACCTCGTTCCCTGCACATCGACTTGGTAACGGTACTCCCTATATATCACCATGTTATTACCTCGTTCCCCTGCACATCGACTTGGTAACGGTACTCCCTATATATCACCATGTTATTACCTCGTTCCCCTGCACATCGACTTGGTAACGGTACTCCCTATATATCACCATGTTATTACCTCGTTCCCCTGCACATCGACTTGGTAACGGTACTCCCTATATATCACCATGTTATTACCTCGTTCCCCTGCACATCGACTTGGTAACGGTACTCCCTATATGGTTCCCCTGCACAACTTGGTAACGGTACTCCCTATATATCACCATGTTATTACCTCGTTCCCCTGCACATCCACTTGGTAACGGTACTCCCTATATAAAACCATGTATTACCTCGTTCCCCTGCACATCCACTTGGTAACGGTATATATATCACCATGTTATTACCTCGTTCCCCTGCACATCCACTTGGTAACGGTACTCCCTATATATCACCATGTTATTACCTCGTTCCCCTGCACATCGACTTGGTAACGGTACTCCCTATATATCACCATGTTATTATCGTTCCCCTGCACACGACATGTATATCACCATGTTATTACCTCGTTCCCCTGCACATCGACTTGGTAACGGTACTCCCTATATATCACCATGTTATTACCTCGTTCCCCTGCACATCGACTTGGTAACGGTACTCCCTATATATCACCATGTTATTACCTCGTTCCCCTGCACATCGACTTGGTAACGGTACTCCCTATATATCACCATGTTATTACCTCGTTCCCCTGCACATCGACTTGGTAACGGTACTCCCTATATATCACCATGTTATTACCTCGTTCCCCTGCACATCGACTTGGTAACGGTACTCCCTATATATCACCATGTTATTACCTCGTTCCCCTGCACATCGACTACTCCCTATATGGTAACGGTACTCCCTATATATCACCATGTTATTACCTCGTTCCCCTGCACATCGACTTGGTAACGGTACTCCCTATATATCACCATGTTATTACCTCGTTCCCCTGCACATCGACTTGGTAACGGTACTCCCTATATATCACCATGTTATTACCTCGTTCCCCTGCACATCGACTTGGTAACGGTACTCCCTATATATCACCATGTTATTACCTCGTTCCCCTGCACATAGACTTGGTAACGGTACTCCCTATATAAAACCATGTTATTACCTCGTTCCCCTGCACATCGACTTGGTAACGGTACTCCCTATATATCACCATGTTATTACCTCGTTCCCCTGCACATCGACTTGGTAACGGTACTCCCTATATATCACCATGTTATTACCTCATCTGCACATCGACTTGGTAACGGTACTCCCTATATATCACCATGTTATTACCTCGTTCCCCTGCACATCGACTTGGTAACGGTACTCCCTATATAAAACCATGTTATTACCTCGTTCCCCTGCACATCGACTTGGTAACGGTACTCCCTATATATCACCATGTTATTACCTCGTTCCCCTGCACATCGACTTGGTAACGGTACTCCCTATATATCACCATGTTATTACCTCGTTCCCCTGCACATCGACTTGGTAACGGTACTCCCTATATATCACCATGTTATTACCTCGTTCCCCTGCACATCGACTTGGTAACGGTACTCCCTATATATCACCATGTTATTACCTCGTTCCCCTGCACATCGACTTGGTAACGGTACTCCCTATATATCACCATGTTATTACCTCGTTCCCCTGCACATCGACTTGGTAACGGTACTCCCTATATATCACCATGTTATTACCTCGTTCCCCTGCACATCGACTTGGTAACGGTACTCCCTATATATCACCATGTTATTACCTCGTTCCCCTGCACATCGACTTGGTACTCCCTATATATCACCGGTAACTCCCTATATATCACCATGTTATTACCTCGTTCCCCTGCACATCGACTTGGTAACGGTACTCCCTATATATCACCATGTTATTACCTCGTTCCCCTGCACATCGACTTGGTAACGGTACTCCCTATATATCACCATGTTATTACCTCGTTCCCCTGCACATCGACTTGGTAACGGTACTCCCTATATATCACCATGTTATTACCTCGTTCCCTGCACATCGACTTGGTAACGGTACTCCCTATATATCACCATGTTATTACCTCGTTCCCCTGCACATAGACTTGGTAACGGTACTCCTATATATAAAACCATGTTATTACCTCGTTCCCCTGCACATCGACTTGGTAACGGTACTCCCTATATATCACCATGTTATTGCACATCGACTAACGGTACTCCTATATATCACCATGTTATTACGTTCCCCCTGCACATCGACTTGGTAACGGTACTCCCTATATATCACCATGTTATTACCTCGTTCCCCTGCACATCGACTTGGTAACGGTACTCCCTATATATCACCATGTTATTACCTCGTTCCCCTGCACATCGACTTGGTAACGGTACTCCATATATATCACCATGTTATTACCTCGTTCCCCTGCACATCGACTTGGTAACGGTACTCCCTATATATCACCATGTTATTACCTCGTTCCCCTGCACATCGACTTGGTAACGGTACTCCCTATATAAAACCATGTTATTACCTCGTTCCCCTGCACATCGACTTGGTAACGGTACTCCTATATATCACCATGTTATTACCTCGTTCCCCTGCACCTGCACATCCACTTGGTAATCGGTACTCCCTATATATCACCATGTTATTACCTCGTTCCCCTGCACATCGACTTGGTAACGGTACTCCCTATATATCACCATGTTATTACCTCGTTCCCCTGCACATCCACTTGGTAACGGTACTCCCTATATAAAACCATGTCATTACCTCGTTCCCCTGCACATACACTTGGTAACGGTACTCCCTATATATCACCATGTTATTACCTCGTTCCCCTGCACATCGACTTGGTAACGGTACTCCCTATATATCACCATGTTATTACCTCGTTCCCCTGCACATCGACTTGGTAACGGTACTCCCTATATATCACCATGTTATTACCTCGTTCCCCTGCACATCGACTTGGTAACGGTAGTCCCTATATATCACCATGTTATTATCTCGTTCCCCTGCACATCGACTTGGTAACGGTACTCCTATATATCACCATGTTATTACCTCGTTCCCCTGCACATCGACTTGGTAACGGTACTCCCTATATATCACCATGTTATTACCTCGTTCCCCTGCACATCGACTTGGTAACGGTACTCCCTATATATCACCATGTTATTACCTCGTTCCCCTGCACATCGACTTGGTAACGGTACTCCCTATATAACACCATGTTATTACCTCGTTCCCCTGCACATCCACTTGGTAACGGTACTCCCTATATATCACCATGTTATTACCTCGTTCCCCTGCACATCGACTTGGTAACGGTACTCCCTATATATCACCATGTTATTACCTCGTTCCCTGCACATCGACTTGGTAACGGTACTCCCTATATATCACCATGTTATTACCTCGTTCCCCTGCACATCGACTTGGTAACGGTACTCCCTATATAAAACCATGTTATTACCTCGTTCCCCTGCACATCGACTTGGTAACGGTACTCCCTATATAAAACCATGTTATTACCTCGTTCCCCTGCACATCCCTGCACATAGACTTGGTACTTGGTACTCCCTATATATCACCATGTTATTACCTCGTTCCACTGCACATCGACTTGGTAACGGTACTCCCTATATAAAACCATGTTATTACCTCGTTCCCCTGCACATCGACTTGGTAACGGTACTCCCTATATAAAACCATGTTATTACCTCGTTCCCCTGCACATCGACTTGGTAACGGTACTCCCTATATATCACCATGTTATTACCTCGTTCCCCTGCACATCGACTTGGTAACGGTACTCCCTATATATCACCATGTTATTACCTCGTTCCCCTGCACATCGACTTGGTAACGGTACTCCCTATATATCACCATGTTATTACCTATATATCACCATGTCCCCTGCACATCGACTTGGTAACGGTACTCCCTATATATCACCATGTTATTACCTCGTTCCCCTGCACATAGACTTGGTAACGGTACTCCCTATATAAAACCATGTTATTACCTCGTTCCCCTGCACATCGACTTGGTAACGGTACTCCCTATATATCACCATGTTATTACCTCGTTCCCCTGCACATAGACTTGGTAACGGTACTCCTTATATAAAACCATGTTATTACCTCGTTCCCCTGCACATCGACTTGGTAACGGTACTCCCTATATATCACCATGTTATTACCTCGTTCCCCTGTACATCGACTTGGTAACGGTACTCCCTATATATCACCATGTTATTACCTCATTCCCCTGTACATCGACTTGGTAACGGTACTCCCTATATATCACCATGTTATTACCTCGTTCCCCTGCACATCGACTTGGTAACGGTACTCCCTATATATCACCATGTTATTACCTCGTTCCCCTGCACATCGACTTGGTAACGGTACTCCCTATATAACACCATGTTATTACCTCGTTCCCCTGCACATCCACTTGGTAACGGTACTCCCTATATATCACCATGTTATTACCTCGTTCCCCTGCACATCGACTTGGTAACGGTACTCCCTATATATCACCATGTTATTACCTCGTTCCCCTGCACATCGACTTGGTAACGGTACTCCCTATATATCACCATGTTATTACCACGTTCCCCTGGACATCGACTTGGTAACGGTACTCCCTATATATCACCATGTTATTTCCTCGTTCCCCTGCACATCGACTTGGTAACGGTACTCCCTATATAAAACCATGTTATTACCTCGTTCCCCTGCACATCGACTTGGTAACGGTACTCCCTATATAAAACCATGTTATTACCTCGTTCCCCTGCACATAGACTTGGTACTCGTACTCCCTATATATCACCATGTTATTACCTCGTTCCACTGCACATCGACTTGGTAACGGTACTCCCTATATAAAACCATGTTATTACCACGTTCCCCTGCACATCGACTTGGTAACGGTACTCCCTATATAAAAACATGTTATTTCCTCGTTCCCCTGCACATCGACTTGGTAACGGTACTCCCTATATATCACCATGTTATTACCTCGTTCCCCTGCACATCGACTTGGTAACGGTACTCCCTATATAAAACCATGTTATTACCTCGTTCCCCTGCACATCGACTTGGTAACGGTACTCCCTATATATCACCATGTTATTACCTCGTTCCCCTGCACATCGACTTGGTAACGGTACTCCCTATATATCACCATGTTATTACCTCGTTCCCCTGCACATCGACTTGGTAACGGTACTCGCTATATATCACCATGTTATTACCTCGTTCCCCTGCACATCGACTTGGTAACGGTACTACCTATATATCACCATGTTATTACCTCGTTCCCCTGCACATCGACTTGGTAACGGTACTCGCTCTATATCACCATGTTATTACCTCGTTCCCCTGCACATCCACTTGGTAACGGTACTCCCTATATATCACCATGTTATTACCTCGTTCCCCTGCACATCGACTTGGTAACGGTACTCGCTATATATCACCATGTTATTACCTCGTTCCCCTGCACATCCACTTGGTAACGGTACTCCCTATATAAAACCATGTTATTACCTCGTTCCCCTGCACATCGACTTGGTAACGGTACTCCCTATATATCACCATGTTATTACCTCGTTCCCCTGCACATCGACTTGGTAACGGTACTCCCTATATAAAACCATGTTATTACCTCGTTCCCTGCACATCGACTTGGTAACGGTACTCCCTATATATCACCATGTTATTACCTCGTTCCCCTGCACATCGACTTGGTAACGGTACTCCCTATATCCCTATATAAAACCATGTTATTACCTCGTTCCCCTGCACATCGACTTGGTAACGGTACTCCCTATATATCACCATGTTATTACCTCGTTCCCCTGCACATCCACTTGGTAACGGTACTCCCTATATAAAACCATGTTATTACCTCGTTCCCCTGCACATCGACTTGGTAACGGTACTCCCTATATATCACCATGTTATTACCTCGTTCCCCTGCACATCCACTTGGTAACGGTACTCCCTATATAAAACCATGTTATTACCTCGTTCCCCTGCACATCGACTTGGTAACGGTACTCCCTATATATCACCATGTTATTACCTCGTTCCCCTGCACATCCACTTGGTAACGGTACTCCCTATATATCACCATGTTATTACCTCGTTCCCCTGCACATCGACTTGGTAACGGTACTCCCTATATATCACCATGTTATTACCTCGTTCCCCTGCACATCCACTTGGTAACGGTACTCCTATATATCACCATGTTATTACCTCGTTCCCCTGCACATCGACTTGGTAACGGTACTCCCTATATATCACCATGTTATTACCACGTTCCCCTGCACATCGACTTGGTAACGGTACTCCCTATATAAAACCATGTTATTACCTCGTTCCCCTGCACATCGACTTGGTAACGGTACTCCCTATATATCACCATGTTATTACCTCGTTCCCCTGCACATCGACTTGGTAACGGTACTCCCTATATAAAACCATGTTATTACCTCGTTCCCCTGCACATCGACTTGGTAACGGTACTCCCTATATATCACCATGTTATTACCTCGTTCCCCTGCACATCGACTTGGTACTGGTACTCCCTATATAAAACCATGTTATTACCTCGTTCCCCTGCACATCGACTTGGTAACGGTACTCCCTATATAAAACCATGTTATTACCTCGTTCCCCTGCACATCGACTTGGTAACGGTACTCCCTATATATCACCATGTTATTACCTCGTTCCCCTGCACATCGACTTGGTAACGGTACTCCCTATATATCACCATGTTATTACCTCGTTCCCCTGCACATCCACTTGGTAACGGTACTCCCTATATAAAAACATGTTATTACCTCGTTCCCCTGCACATAGACTTGGTAACGGTACTCCCTATATATCACCATGTTATTACCTCGTTCCCCTGCACATCGACTTGGTAACGGTACTCCCTATATATCACCATGCACATCGACTTGGTAACGGTACTCCCTATATATCACCATTATTACCTCTCTGCACATAGATTACCTATATATCGTTCCCCTGCACATCGACTTGGTAACGGTACTCCCTATATAAAACCATGTTATTACCTCGTTCCCCTGCACATCGACTTGGTAACATGGTACTCCCTATATATCACCATGTTATTACCTCGTTCCCCTGCACATCCACTTGGTAACGGTACTCCCTATATAAAACCATGTTATTACCTCGTTCCCCTGCACATCGACTTGGTAACGGTACTCCCTATATATCACCATGTTATTACCTCGTTCCCCTGCACATCGACTTGGTAACGGTACTCCCTATATAAAACCATGTTATTACCTCGTTCCCCTGCACATCGACTTGGTAACGGTACTCCCTATATATCACCATGTTATTACCTCGTTCCCCTGCACATCGACTTGGTAACGGTACTCCCTATATAAAACCATGTTATTACCTCGTTCCCCTGCACATCGACTTGGTAACGGTACTCCCTATATAAAACCATGTTATTACCTCGTTCCCCTGCACATCGACTTGGTAACGGTACTCCCTATATAAAACCATGTTATTACCTCGTTCCCCTGCACATCGACTTGGTAACGGTACTCCCTATATATCACCATGTTATTACCTCGTTCCCCTGCACATCCACTTGGTAACGGTACTCCCTATATAAAACCATGTTATTACCTCGTTCCCCTGCACATCGACTTGGTAACGGTACTCCCTATATATCACCATGTTATTACCTCGTTCCCCTGCACATCGACTTGGTAACGGTACTCCCTATATATCACCATGTTATTACCTCGTTCCCCTGCACATCGACTTGGTAACGGTACTCCCTATATATCACCATGTTATTACCTCGTTCCCCTGCACATCCACTTGGTAACGGTACTCCCTATATATCACCATGTTATTACCTCGTTCCCCTGCACATCCACTTGGTAACGGTACTCCCTATATATCACCATGTTATTTTTATTCTTTATTTCATGTGTATTTATTCCCCATATCACTATTTTTAAAAACATTTTTTATCTTTAATTGTGCATTGTTGGAAAAGGACCTGTTTGTAAGCATTTCACTGTTAGTCTACACCTGCTATTTACGAAGCACGTGACAAATAATATTTGATTTGACACAAACACACCACATTAAAATCCTGACTAAACGAACTGACTGCCTGTCATGTGCTCCTTATTTTCAACATACCATTTTTCTTCCTCTCTTCCTCTTTCTCCCCCCCATCTCTCCCTCTCTTCCACACCCTCCTCAGCCCCTCTCTCCGTCCGCCCTCCTTCCTCCACTTTCAGTATTGCTCAACTGTTCCTCTCTTCCTCATAGTGTGAATGAATGAAGAAATGACCCTTGTCACATGTTGTGGGTCTGTGAGGTCATAGACGTCTCTCTCTGTGACATGTTCTGCACGGTCAGGGTTTTCTCTGCATGGAAATGGAATGTGTTGAGGGAATATTCTACAGAACCGCTTCGTGGTGGTTCTGCATCGGTGGCAATTTGAACCCTTGTCAATAGAGAGGTTAAAGTTGAAGATGACCCCTGGGCGTCATCCGTTGGGGTCAAGGGTCAGAGGTGAACTATCGCCACAACAATCTGACAGATAAACTCCCAAAGGCGTGTAGCCTACGGGCCGGGCCGGACCAAATATAGAGACCCACAACCACACCACATCACAGTGACGGCATGGACTCAAAGTAGATGTCACCATAGCAATAAGTCTATTGGACAGTTCACCTTTGACACTTGCCCTCTAGTGACATACCCTAGGGGATATCGATGACATCATCCGACCGCAGTCTTCAGTGCCAGACGGGCAGCGTCAGCATAGCTGAATGTGACTAATGAAAAGATAAAGGTATTTTTTTGTGGAATATCAGTGAGCTAAAGTTGACACAGTCATCAACACGCATGACTGACATTCATTCAGGAAAGATAAATAGAGACGGGGGGTTAGTGGAAGACAGAGAGAGAGAGAGAGAAAATATATATATAGAGAGAGAAAGAGAGAAAGTGAGCAAGATAAAAATATATATAGAGAGAGACTAAGAGAGAGAGTGAGAAAGAGAGATTTATTAAAATAGCAGTGCTCTGAGTACACCACATGTACTCAATGACCTGTGTGTTAACTCTGAAACCACACAGTCATGTAAAGATAATGGACAAGTTCTCTCTGTCTCTCTCTCTCTCTGTCTCTCTCTGTCTCTCTCTCTCTGTCTCTCTCTCTCTCTGTGTCTCTCTCTCTGTGTCTCTCTCTGTCTCTGTCTCTCTCTCTGTCTCTCTCTCTGTCTCTCTCTCTGTCTCTCTCTCTCTGTCTCTCTCTGTCTCTCTCTCTCTCTCTGTGTCTCTGTCTCTCTCTGTCTCTCTCATTTTCAATTTAAGGGCTTTATTGGCATGCAAAAATATTTTAATATTGCCAAAGCAAGTGAAGTAGAAAATAAACTAAAGTGAAATAAACAAAAATTAACAGTAAACATTACACTCACAGAAGTTCCAAAAGAATAAAGACATATCAAATGTCATATTATGTATATACAGTGTTGTAACGATGTGCAAATGGTTAAAGTACAAAAGGAAAAATAAATAAACATAAATATGGGTTGAATTTACAATGGTGTTTGTTCTTCACTGGTTGCAAATCTTGTGTGCCATCACACACTGTGGTATTTCACCCAGTAGATATGGGAGTTTATCAGAATTGGGTTTGTTTTCGAAATCTTCGTGGATCTGTGTAATATGAGGGAAATGTGTGTCTCTAATAAGGTCATACATTTGTTAGGAAGTGCAGCTCAGTTGCCACCTCATTTGGTGGGCAGTGTGCACATAGCATGTCTTCTCTTTAGAGTCAGGTCTGACTACGGCAGAATTTCTCAATAGCAAGGCTATTGGTCAGTGTGTGTACTCTCTGTTCAGGGACAAATAGCTTTCTAGTTTGCTCTGTTTTTTTATAATTATTTCCAATATGTCTATTAATTATCTTTTTGTTTTCTCGTGATGTCACACCCTGACCTTAGTATTCTTTGTTTTCCTTGTTATTTTGGTTAGGTCAGGGTGTGACATGGGTGATGTATGTGTATTTTGACTTGTCTAGGGTTTTTTGTAGATTTATGGGATTGTGTTCATTCTAGGTGTTTATGTAAGTCTATGGTTGCCAAGATTGGTTCTCAATCAGAGGCATGTGTTTATCGTTGTCTCTGATTGGGAACCATACTTTGTATTTTGTGGGTGATTGTTTCCGTGTCTGTGTTTGTTTCACCACACGGTACTGTTTCGGTTTTTCACATTTCGTTTATTGTTTTGTACTGTTTCGTTTTTTTTTTCATTAAAATCTACTATGGACACGTACCACGCTGCATTTTGGTCCGATCCCTGCTACACCTCCTCTTCAGACGAAGAGGAGGAAATCAGTCATGACACGTGATTTGGTTGGGTCTATTTGTGTTGCTCTCTCTCTCTCTTTCTTTCTCTCACTCTCTCTCTCTCATATGACTGGCTATGATGGATGTTATTTTTTATGTTGCTGTTATAAAGGCTTTATGAATGCATACATAATGGGGGCTACAGTAAAGTGGTACTGCTAATATTATGACACCGTTATGGTTCACATTATGGTACCCATACATGTAGTGAACTCAAACACCCAGCTCTTCTTCCCGCACTGACTATCTGGTTTGGATGGCAGGCCTTGTGATCCTGAAAACACTCAACACAGTGCTGTACGGATGATCTATAGCCCACGAAGATCTCCCTCATGGCACAAACCCAAGAGGGGCGCGAACACGGACAGGAAGATCACGTTAGAGACTGAACCCACTCAAGTGATGCAACTCCGCGAGGGACGGCATGGAAGAGCACCAGTAAGCCAGTGACTCAGCCCTCATAATTGGGTTAGAGGCAGAGAATCCCAGTGGAGAGAAGAGAGGGGAACCGACCAGGCAGAGACAGCAAGGGTGGTTCGTCACTCCAGTGCTTTTCCGTTCACTTTCACACCCCTGGGCCAGACTACACTCAATCATAGTACCTACTGAAAAGATGAGTCTTCAATAAAGACTTAGAGGTCTAGACCGAGTCTGCGTCTCTCACATGGATAGGCAGACCATTCCATAACAATAGAGCTTGATAGGAGAAAGCCCTGCCTCCAGCTGTTTGCATAGAAATTCTAGGACAATAAGGAGGCCTGCGTCTTGTGACCGTAGTGTACGTGTAGGTATGTACGGCAGGACCAAATCGGAAATATAGGTAGGGGCAAGCCTATGTAATGCTTTGCAGGATAAAACCTTGACATCAGCCCTTGCCTTAACAGGAAGCCAGTGTGGAGAGGCTAGCACTGGAGTAATATGATCACATTTTGTGGTTCTAGACAAAATTCTAGCAGCTGTGTTGAGCACGAACTTAAGTGAATTTAGTGTTTTATCTGGGTAGCCGGAAAGTAGAGTACTGCAGTAATCTAATCTAGAAGTGACAAAAGCATGGATACATTTTTCTGCACAATTTTCAGAGAGAAATGTTGATATGTTCATCAAAAGAGAGATCAGGGTCCAGAGTAACGCCGAGGTCCTTTACAGTTTTATTTGAGACGACTGTACAACCATCAAGATTAATTGTCATATCCAACAGATGATCTCTTTTTTCTTGGGACCTAGAACTAGCATCTCTGTTTTGTTTAAAAGTAAAAATGTGCCGCCATCCACTTCCTTTTGTCTGAAACACAGGCTTCCAGGGCAATTTTGTTTCATTGAAATGTACAGCTGTAAATCGTCCGCATAGCAGTGAAAGTAAACATTATGTTTCCGAATGACATCCCCAAGAGGTAAAACATATAGTGAAAACAATTGAGGTCCTAAAACTAATCTAACATCTTAACCTGACTGACTAATCTACCATATCAACCTGACTGAATAATATATCATATCAACCTGACTAACTAATATATCATATCAACCTGACTGACTAATATATCATATCAACCTGACTAACTAATATATCATATCAACCTGACTAACTAATATATCATATCAACCTGACTGACTAATCTACCATATCAACCTGACTGACTAATATATCATATCAACCTGAATGACTAATCTACCATATCAACCTGACTGACTAATATATCATTTCAACCTGACTGTATAATCTAACACATCAACCTGACTGACTAATATATCATATCAACCTGACTGTATAATCTAACACATCAACCTGACTGACTAATATATCATATCAACCTGACTGTATAATCTAACACACAACCTGGTTGACTAATCTACCATATCAACCTGACTGTATAATCTAACACATCAACCTGGTTGACTAATCTAAAATATAAACCTGACAGGCCAACCTGGCTGACTAATCTAGCATTTTAACGATCTGGGCTGACTAATATACTGTGATCTGAGCTGGTACACCCTCCCTGGTGACTGTGATCTCATATCAACCTCCCTGGTGACTGTGATCTGGGCTGGTACAACCCTCCCTAGTGACTGTGATCTGAGCTGGTACACCCCTCCCTGGTGACTGTGATCTGGGCTGGTACACCCCTCCCTGGTGACTGTGATCTGGGCTGGTACACCCCTCCCTGGTGACTGTGATCTGGGCTGGTACACCCCTCCCTGGTGACTGTGATCTGGGCTGGTACACCCCTCCCTGGTGACTGTGATCTGGGCTGGTACACCCCTCCCTGGTGACTGTGATCTGGGCTGGTACACCCCTCCCTGGTGACTGTGATCTGGGCTGGTACACCCCTCCCTGGTGACTGTGATCTGGGCTGGTACACCCCTCCCTGGTGACTGTGATCTGGGCTGGTACACCCCTCCCTGGTGACTGTGATCTGGCTGGTACACCCCTCCCTGGTGACTGTGATCTGGGCTGGTTACACCCCTCCCTGGTGACTGTGATCTGGGCTTACACCCTCCCTGGTGACTGTGATCTGGGCTGGTACAAATCCCTGGTGACTGTGATCCAAAGCTATAAACCCCTCCCTGGTGACTGTGATCTGGGCTGGTACACCCCTCCCTGGTTGTGTGGTGAGAGATGTTAACAATCCAAATTAATGCACAATGACAGGTTTGGAATGAAAGACTGGCTGCGTTACAAGTGGGACCAGTTTGGAGTTGTGAAAATGTACCACATAATTGTTGAAATAGTACCAAAGCTATAAAAAAACTGTAATGTTTGGTAATTCACCATTTAAATTGGTTGCGGGGATCAATTGCAAAACATTGCAAGTACGTCACAGTTAGGATTAGGGAGCACCAGCTCTGTAGTGAAATAAATCACAGTTAGGATTAGGGAGCACCAGTTCTGTAGTGAAATAAATCACAGTTAGGATTAGGGAGCACCAGTTCTGTGGTGAAATAAATCACAGTTAGGATTAGGGAGCACCAGTTCTGTAGTGAAATAAGTCACAGTTAGGATTAGGGCGCACCAGTTCTGTAGTGAAATAAATCACAGTTAGGATTAGGGAGCACCAGTTCTGTAGTGAAATAAGTCACTTTGGTATTAAAAAATGTAGTGCTTTGGGTCAATGTGCTTCTGGTGGGAAGTTTACTACCAATATAATATTATTGGTACGTGGTACCCGTATGGCTCCTGTGTGTGAGATATGAGGCTGGTTGGGGAACAGGACCACACGTTGATATGGGAGCACAGCAGAGTTGATACAGAGACCTTTTGGGGATATCTACATTCAGAAAGTTCCACTGTCCAAGGACGTTAAAGCCTCAATCTGGAGTTTGTGTTTCAGAGAGTGGTTACATTTCCCCAGCCCCATCACTCAGATTTCTAAACACATATTCTGCCTCTACAGTGTTTTATAAAGATGACATGTTGTAGCAATGAATATTCCATCAACTCAAATGACTGGACATCTTACAGACTGTTGCTTTTAAAGCTTCATCACCCTCCCTGGATTAGGATTGTCAGGTCAGGCGGTGATAAATCTGTACTTATGACCTCCTGACGTTACCTATTATAACATTATGCAAATCTTTTTCTCCTATCAGCTGCAGTATTCCTGTGGAAAACCTCTCTAGAGAACACACACACAGTCACATCTGGAGATGAATGATTCTGAGATAGAGAGAGAGGGGTGGAGAGGGAGAGACTGAGGGGTAATGTTTACTTATAGTAGGAGTGACGTGAGGGTGGCCATGGTGACAAAATACTCTCACATCACTGCTCTGATGATGACGTCGGTGATGGGCCATTCATGCCTTGATCTTTGAACTCCAGCATGTTGTTTGTGCCGTTCTGGCAAGGCTTACTGACTGTACTTACTGTTGTGAACCTATAAACCCTCTCCCTGTTTCTCTCTCTGTGAACCTATAAACCCTCTCTCTGCCTCTCCCTCTCCCTGTTTCTCTCTGTGAACCTATAAACCCTCTCTCTGCCTCTCCCTCTCCCCGTTTCTCTCTCGGAACCTATAAACCCTCTCTCTGTGGACCTATAAACCCTCTCTCTGCCTCTCCCTCTCCCTGTTTCTCTCTGTGAACCTATAAACCCTCTCTCTGCCACTCCCTCTCCCTGTTTCTCTCTGTGAACCTATAAACCCTCTCTCTGCCTCTCCCTCTCCCCGTTTCTCTCTCTGTGAACCTATAAACCCTCTCTCTGCCTCTCCCTCTCCCCGTTTCTCTCTCTGTGAACCTATAAACCCTCTCTCTGCCTCTCCCTCTCCCTGTTTCTCTCTGTGAACCTGTAAACCCTCTCTGCCTCTCCCTCTCCCTGTTTCTCTCTGTGAACCTATAAACCCTCTCTCTGCCTCTCCCTCTCCCTGGTTCTCTCTGTGAACCTATAAACCCTCTCTCTGCCTCTCCCTCTCCCTGTTTCTCTCTGTGAACCTATAAACCCTCTCTCTGCCTCTCCCTCTCCCTGTATCTCTCTCTGTGAACCTATAAACCCTCTCTCTGCCTCTCCCTCTTTCTCTCTGTGAACCTATACACCCTCTCTCTGCCTCTCCCTCTCCCTGTTTCTCTCTGTGAACCTATAAACCCTCTCTCTGCCTCTCCCTCTCCCTGTTTCTCTCTGTGAACCTATAAACCCTCTCTCTGCCTCTCCCTCTCCCTGTTTCTCTCTGTGAACCTATAAACCCTCTCTCTGCCTCTCCCTCTCCCTGTTTCTCTCTGGAACCTATAAACCCTCTCTCTGCCTCTCCCTCTCCCTGTTTCTCTCTCGTGAACCTATAAACCCCTCTCTGCCTCTCCCTCTCCCTGTTTCTCTCTGTGAACCTATAAACCCTCTCTCTGCCTCTCCCTCTCCCTGTTTCTCTCTCGTGAACCTATAAACCCTCTCTCTGCCTCTCCCTCTCCCTGTTTCTCTCTGTCAACCTATAAACCCTCTCTCTGCCTCTGCCTCTCCCCGTTTCTCTCTGTGAACCTATAAACCCTCTCTCTGCCTCTCCCTCTCCCTGTTTCTCTCTCGGAACCTATAAACCCTCTCTCTGCCTCTCCCTCTCCCTGTTTCTCTCTCGGAACCTATAAACCCTCTCTCTGCCTCTCCCTCTCCCTGTTTCTCTCTGTGAACCTATAAACCCTCTCTCTGCCTCTCCCTCTCCCTGTTTCTCTCTCGGAACCTATAAACCCTCTCTCTGCCTCTCCCTCTCCCTGTTTCTCTCTGTCAACCTATAAACCCTCTCTCTGCCTCTGCCTCTCCCCGTTTCTCTCTGTGAACCTATAAACCCTCTCTCTGCCTCTCCCTCTCCCTGGTTCTCTCTGTCAACCTATAAACCCTCTCTCTGCCTCTCCCTCTCCCTGTTTCTCTGTCGGAACCTATAAACCCTCTCTCTGCCTCTCCCTCTCCCTGTTTCTCTCTGTCAACCTATAAACCCTCTCTCTGCCTCTCCCTCTCCCTGGTTCTCTGTGAACCTATAAACCTTCTCTCTGCCTCTCCCTCTCCCTGTTTCTCTCTCTCATCACTCGGAAGTCCGGCTGCTTTGCATATGGATGATAACCTGACCGTCCTCCAGTCCTTGCCTTGCCAGCATCAATCAACTTATACATTTGACATTTTACTCATTGAGCAGGTACTCTTATCCAGAGCGACTTACAGGAGCAATTAGGGTTAAGTGCCTTGCTTAAGGGCACATCGACATATTTTTCACCAACCAGCAACCTTTCAGTTACAGGCCCAACACTCTAAACTGCCAGGTTACCTGCCGGCCCGTTCCACTTATCAAAGGAACCATTTAGCACCACACAACCCTCCCATTATGGATTACTACTAGCAAGCACAGAACATTACAGAGCACTCATAATGTACTAGGAAGTGCCATAATTGGGATTCTTACAGTTTGTCCATCCACAGACGTTGATTGGTTGAGGTAAGTGTTACAGTGTCACAATGGCCATATTTATGGTTGCAAAGGGAGGGTAGAGTGGCTTGCGAAAGTATTCACCCCCTTGGCATTTTTCCTATTTTGTTGCCTTACAACCTCAAATTAAAAATGATTTTTGGGGGGTTTGTATCATTTGATGTGCACAACATGTCTACCACTTTGAAGATGCAAAATTGTGAAACAAAGAAGAAATAAGACAAAAAACAGAACTTGAGCTTGTATAACTATTCACCCCCTCAAAGTCAATGCTTTGTAGAGACACCTTTTGCAGCAATTACAGCTTGGAGTATGTCTCTATAAGCTTGGCACATCTAGCCGCTGGGACAAAGATCGTACTTTTTGGAGAAATGTCCTCTGGTCTGATGAAGTAAAAATAGAACTGTTCGGCCATAATGACCATCGTTATGTTTGGAGGGAAAAGGGGGAAGCTTGCAAACCAAAGAACATCCTAACCGTGAAGCACGGGGGTGGTAGAATCATGTTGTGGGGGTGCTTTGCTGCAGGAGGGACTGGTGCACTTCACAAAATAAATGGCATCATGAGGACGGAAAATTATGTGGATATATTGTGGATGTGGATATATTGTTGCAGCAAGACATCTATCAGGAAGTTAAAGCTTGGTCGCAAATGGGTCTTCCAAATGGACAATGACCCCAAGCATACTTCCAAAGTTGTGTCAAAATGGCTTAAGGACAACAAAGTCAAGGTCTTGGAGTTGCCATCACAAAGCCCTGACCTCAATCCTATAGAACATTTTTGGGCAGAACTGAAAAAGCGTGTGCGAGCAAGGAGGCCTACAAACCCGACTCAGTTACCACAGCTCTATCAGGAGGAATGGTCCAAAATTCACCCAACCTATTGTGGGAAGCTTGTGGAAGGCTACACAAAACATTTGACCCAAGTTAAACAATTTGAAGGCAATGCTACCAAATACTAATTGAGTGTATGTAAACTTCTGACGCACTGGGAATGTGATGAAATAAATCATTCTCTCTACTATTATTCTGACATTTAACATTCTTAAAATAAAGTGGTGATCCTAACTGAACTAAGACAGGGAATTTTTACTAGGATTAAATGTCAGGAATTGTGAAAAACTGAGTTTAAATGTATTTGGCTAAGGTGTATGTGAACTACTGACAACTGTATTTACTCCATCCCTTTCTCTCTCTCGATCTTTCTAACCTTCTTTCCATCACACATACATACCATGTCAGTTTTGTGTGTGTGTGTGTGTGTGTGTGGGGGGGAGAGGGGGGGGGGGCTGATAAATGTGGAATCAGAAAGATCAAAGCCTGCAGAAGCAGAGAGGAGTGAGGAGAGATCAGTCCTGCGCATGTGTGTGTGTGTGTGTGCAGTATTCTGATTCATCTCTTTGGGATGCTGTGTGAAGTCTGGTGGTTGGGTCCTTCTGTGCCCTTAGATGTAAATCTGTGTGTGTGTGTGTGTGTAAATCTGTGTGTGTGTATGGATGTCCATGCACAACTGTGTTTGGGTAGAAGCTGGGTAAGACACTTCTGGAATCATACAGAAAAACCTCTTGAGTTTGTGTGTTGACAATCCCCTGGCACACATATGGATGATGAGAATAAGGATGTGTGTGTGTGTTGACAATCTCCTGGCACACAGATGGATGATGAGAATAAGGATGTGTGTGTGTGTTGACAATCTCCTGGCACACAGATGGATGATGAGAATAAGGATGTGTGTGTGTGTGTGTGACTGTTTGACAATATTCAGTGCCTTTGGAAAGTGCTTTAATAACTAAACGCAACATAATACAAACCAAGAAACACGAACGCAGACATGAAAATGAAACAGAAACAATAAAGCCTGGGGAAGGAACCAAAGGGAGGGACATTGAGAGGGAAGGTGGAAGTGATGGAGTCCAGCTGAGTCTGTTGATACGCAGGTGCACGTAACGACGGTGACAGGTGTGCGCCATAATGAGCAGCCTGGTGACCTAGAGGCCGGAGAGGGCCACCATCGTTCCTGTTCCCAAGAAAGCTAAGGTAACTGAGCTAAACAACTACCGCCCCGTAGCACTCACTTCCGTCATCATGAAGTGCTTTGAGAGACTAGTCAAGGACCATATCACCTCCACCCTACCTGACACCCTAGACCCACTCCAATTTGCTTACCGCTCAAATAGGTCCACAGACGATGCAATCTCAACCACACTGCACACTGCCCTAACCCATCTGGACAAGAGGAATACCTATGTGAGAATGCTGTTCATCGACTACAGCTCGGCATTCAACACCATAGTACCCTCCAAGCTCGTCATCAAGCTCGAGACCCTGGGTCTCGACCCCGCCCTGTGCAACTGGGTACTGGACTTCCTGACGGGCCGCCCCCAGGTGGTGAGGGTAGGTAACAACATCTCCTCCCCGCTGATCCTCAACACTGGGGCCCCACAAGGGTGCGTTCTGAGCCCTCTCCTGTACTCCCTGTTCACCCACGACTGCGTGGCCATGCACGCCTCCAACTCAATCATCAAGTTTGCGGATGACACAACAGTGGTAGGCTTGATTACCAACAACGACGAGACGGCCTACAGGGAGGAGGTGAGGGCCCTCGGAGTGTGGTGTCAGGAAAATAACCTCACACTCAACGTCAACAAAACTAAGGAGATGATTGTGGACTTCAGGAAACAACAGAGGGAACACCCCCTATCCACATCGATGGAACAGTAGTGGAGAGAGTAGCAAGTTTTAAGTTCCTCGGCATACACATCACAGACAGACTGAATTGGTCCACTCACACAGACAGCATCGTGAAGAAGGCGCAGCAGCGCCTCTTCAACCTCAGGAGGCTGAAGAAATTCGGCTTGTCACCAAAAGCACTCACAAACTTCTACAGATGCACAATCGAAAGCATCCTGGCGGGCATCACCGCCTGGTACGGCAACTGCTCCGCCCTCAACCGTAAGGCTCTCCAGAGGGTAGTGAGGTCTGCACAACGCATCATCGGGGGCAAACTACCTGCTCTCCAGGACACCTACACCACCCGATGTTACAGGAAGGCCATAAAGATCATCAAGGACATCTACCACCCGAGCCACTGCCTGTTCACCCCGCTATCATCCAGAAGGCGAGGTCAGTACAGGTGCATCAAAGCTGGGACCGAGAGACTGAAAAACAGCTTCTATCTCAAGGCCATCAGACTGTTAAACAGCCACCACTAACATTGAGTGGCTGCTGCCTACACACTGACACTTACTCAACTCCAGCCACTTTAATAATGGGAATTGATGGGAAATGATGTAAATATATCACTAGGCACTTTAAACAATGCTACCTTATATAATGTTACTTACCCTACATTATTCATCTCATATGCATTACGTATATACTGTACTCTATATCATCGACTGCATCCTTATGTAATACATGTATCACTAGCCACTTTAACTATGCCACTTTGTTTACATACTCATCTCACATGTATATACTGTACTCGATACCATCTACTGTATCTTGCCTATGCTGCTCTGTACCATCACTCATTCATATATCCTTATGTACATATTCTTTATCCCCTTACACTGTGTATAAGACAGTAGATTAGGAATTGTTAGTTAGATTACTTGTTGGTTATTACTGCATTGTCGGAACTAGAAGCACAAGCATTTCGCTACACTCGCATTAACATCTGCTAACCATGTGTATCTGACAAATAAAATTTGATTTGATTTGAGGGAGCACATGTGACACTGTTTCCATTCATCATCCTTGTGATGTTTCATCCTTGTGATGTTTCAACTCCACAAGTGATAAATTCAATTGATTGGACATGACTGTCTATATAGCAGTTGACAGTAAATGTCAGAGCAAAAATCAAGCCATGAGGTCGAAGAAATTGTCCGTAGAGCTCCGAGACAGGATTGCATCGAGGCACAGATCTGGGGAATGGTGACAAAAAACATGTCTGTAGCATTGAAGGTCCCCAAGTTACACAGTGGCCTCCATCATTCTTAAATGGAAGAAGTTTGGAACCATCAAGACTCTTCCTAGATCTGGCCCGCCGGCCAAACTGAGCAATCGGGGGAGAAGGGGCCTTGATCAGGGAGGTGACCAAGAACCTGATGGTCACTGACAGAACTATAGGGATCCTCTGTGGAGATGGGAGAATCTTCCAGAAGGACAACCATCTCTGAAGCACTCCACCAATCAGGTCTTTATGGTAGTGACCAGATGGAAGCCAATCCTCAGTAAAAGGCACATGACAGCCTGCTTAGAGTTTGCCAAAGGCACCTAAAGACTCTCAGACCATGAGAAACAAGCTGTTCTGATTAATCCAAATTTGAACTCTTTCGCCTGTATGCCAAGCATCATGTTGAGAGGAAACCTGGCACCACTCCTATGGTGAAGCATGGTGGCGGCAGCATCATGCTGTGGGGATGTTTTTCAGCGGCAGGGAATGGGAGACTAGTCAGGATCGAGGAAAATATGAGAACGGAGCAAAATACAGAGAGATCCTTGATGAAAACCTGCTCCCGAGTGCTCAGGACCTCTGACTGGGGTGAAGGTTCACCTTCTAACAGGACAACTAACAGTAACAATTTAATCAATTGTAGAATAAGGCTGTAACCTAACAAAATGTGGAAAAAGTCAAAGGGTATGAATACTTTCCGAAGACACTGTAGGTGTAAGGTGGTGTGTGTGTGTACCCTAGGGTAGAGGTGGTGTGTGTGTGTGAGTACCCTAGGGTAGAGATGGTGTGTGTTTGTGTACCCTAGGTTAGAGATGGTGTGTGTGTACCCTAGGGTAGAGGTGGTGTGTGTGTACCCTAGGGTAGAGGTGGTGTGTGTGTACCCTAGGGTAGAGGTGGTGTGTGTGTGTACCCTAGGGTAGAGATGGTGTGTGTGTGTGTACCCTAGGGTAGAGATGGTGTGTGTGTGTGTACCCTAGGGTAGAGATGGTGTGTGTGTACCCTAGGGTAGAGATGGTGTGTGTGTACCCTAGGGTAGAGATGGTGTGTGTGTACCCTAGGGTAGAGATGGTGTGTGTGTACCCTAGGGTAGCGATGGTGTGTGTGTACCCTAGGGTAGAGATGGATGTGTGTGTACCCTAGGGTAGAGATGGTGTGTGTGTACCCTAGGGTAGAGATGGTGTGTGTGTACCCTAGGGTAGAGATGGTGTGTGTGTACCCTAGGGTAGAGATGGTGTGTGTGTACCCTAGGGTAGAGATGGTGTGTGTGTGTGTACCCTAGGGTAGAGATGGTGTGTGTGTACCCTAGGGTAGAGATGGTGTGTGTGTACCCTAGGGTAGAGATGGTGTGTGTGTACCCTAGGGTAGAGATGGTGTGTGTGTACCCTAGGGTAGAGATGGTGTGTGTGTACCCTAGGGTAGGGAGGTCTAGCCTTCAAAAAGAACCCTGATGCCTCCAGTCTGACTTCTCAGATTGAGCTCTAATGTGTGTTGATGTCTCTCTCTTTCTCCCTCTCTCTCGTTCTGTCTCACTCTCTCTGGCAGGGACAATATTTAAACAACTGTAGCTATACATTTTAGCAGTATATGTGTGGCTTGGAGTGATGTATACAGGTATTTATTCTAAATACCAATCATTTTTAGATAAATCATTTGGTCCCAGATCTGTTTGTGATCTTGCTGTCAAGCCAAACATTGTTTATTCCCAATGTGATATTTTCCCATAAAACTCTCAACTTTCATATAAAATATCAGACACACAACTATATACTTGTGTATATATATATGTTTATTACATCTTTTTCAATTATTGTATTTTCAAGGTGAAACATTTGACACATAGTTGCAGACGGAATGTGAACTTACCTCGTTGAATAGTCATTGAGTTATTGAATCCTTCAGCTGTTGAATGCTGTTTTCGTTGCCAGTTATTGAATCCTTCAGCTGTTGAAGACTGTTTTTGTTGCCAGTTATTGAATCCTTCAGCTGTTGAAGACTGTTTTCGTTGCCAGTTATTGAAATCCTTCAGCTGTTGAAGGCTGTTTTCGTTGCCAGTTATTGAATCCTTCAGCTGTTGAAGGCTGTTTTTGTCGCCAGCCTAAAACCCAGCAGACAATGTAGCTGTAGCTTAAACCACACAGAAACCTACATTGTATGCTAGGTCCAGGACCAAGCAAAGATGTCTCATCAGCTGTCACACACACACACCCGCACAAACACACCCGCACCCACCCACGCACCCATGCATACACAGAGTTATAATAGAATGTGGCATTTCATCTGTTCTCTATTGAGTGATTTCTAGGGAAACTGCAGGCATCACATCCTAAACAATGTTCTCCTCTCTTAAAGGCTCTGTTCTATTGTGCCTGACATGTTTTTCTCTGCTCTCGTCAATCTCTTTTCTATGGGCCGCCAGTCAACATCTTTTATAGAACAGCACAATTCATTAAAGAATATCAACAACCCTTTGAATAGCTCACCACCAAGGACGCTACAGCGGGAGAAGAGAAGAGACAGGAGAGGAGAGGAGAGAAAAGGAAGAGGTTAAAAAGAGAAGAGACACACAGAAAGAAAATAATCTGAAATAAAGCCCTGACAGGCAGAGAGATTCTTAACCCCCCCCCATCTGATAACATTCTAGCCAATCAGAGAGGAATGAAATGTGCAATTAACCACTAGGCAGGAAGTAGGAGGCGTGTCTTCAGAGACCCAGTAGCCAGATGTAGCTGCTGATCATTATACAGGATCTACACTGCCTACTGAGCAACTGACCAACACGCAAATTCAGAGTGAATGAATGGAGGAGAGAGATGGGGAGATCGAGGGACTGGGTCGCAGATATAGAGGATACACGTGGCTGACTTTGCTGCGTGGAAGAATCTCCAGAATCTTCATCATGATCATCATTAGGTCATTGGATCCATTCTGGTTAGAGAGAGAGGGAGACATAAAGAGAGTGAGAGATGGTCATTATTGTGTAAGGAATCTTAAGGTAACATTTACTGCAGCTAGTAAGAGAGATGAGATGAGGAAGGGGAGTAGGAAGGGAGAGGTAGGAGAAGAAACAAGGGGAGAGGATGGGGTGAGGAGAGGGGAGGGAGAGGAGAAGGAGAGAGGAGGGAGAGGGAGTAGAGGAAACAAGGGGAGAGGATGGGGTGAGGAGTGGGGAAGGGTGGGGTGAAGGAGGAGAGGAAACAAGGGTTAGAGGATGGGGTGAGGAGAGGGGAAGGAAGAAGGGTGAGGAGGGAGAGAGAGGAGAGGAAACAAGGGGAGAGGATGGGGTGAGGAGAGGGGAAGGAAGAAGGGTGAGGGGGAGAGGGAGGAGAGGAAACAAGGGGAGAGGATGGGGTGAGGAGATGGGAGAGAAAGGGGAAGGGTGGGGTGAGGAGAGGAGAGGGGAAGGAAGAGGAGAAGGGTGAGGAAGGAGAGGGGGAGATGAAACAAGGGGAGAGGATGGGGTGAGGAGAGGAGAGGGGAAGGAAGAGGAGAATGGTGAGGAGGGAGAGGGAGGAGAGGAAACAAGGGGAGAGGATAGGGTGAGGAGATGGGATGAGAGGGGAAGGAAGAGGAGGATGGAGAGGGAGAGAGAGAACAGATGTAGAGAGGAGAGTATGGGCTGAGGGGAGAGGGGAAGCATAGCCTATGGGAATTATCTTTGTATGGCCATCTCTAAGCGTGGCATTATCAGTTGCAGATTGGGTTAGAGGATGGGTTAGAAGATGGGTTAGAGGATGGGTTAGAGGATGGGTTAGAGGATGGGTTAGAGGATGGGTTAGAGGATGGGTAGAGGAGAGGAGAGGGAAGGAAGAGGAGGAGGGAGAGAGAGAGAACAGACATAGAGAGGAATTATCTTTGTATGGCCATCTCTAAGCGTGGCATTATCAGTTGCAGATTCCTGTCATTCCTTCCCATGAGGCCCGGGGCAACAGGAGGCAGCAGCCCACAATGGCTCCGATGCAACACTCATGGGGCTTGCATTCTCTCTCTCAGGGAGATACTTTCTCTAGGCACTTTGTTCTAGGCACTGAATTTGTTCTAGGCACTAACCTCTCCAAATCCTTACCTGAACCATTAGATAATCACCACTGATCTAGGATCAGCTTACCCTCCCTGAATCTCATTAAAAAGTCATATAGGGACAAATGTGTTATCATGGCAGTTATCTACTGTATACCTCCTTTAGAGAATGAGTTACCCCCTAATGGGCGGAGAGAGGGAGGAGAGGACATGGGAATGGAGTGATAGAGAGAGTAGAGGAGGGATAAATGGAGAGGCAGATGAAAAGAACGAGAGGAGGAATGGAGGGACGGCGGAATGGAGGAACGGTGGAATGGAGAGATGGAGGAATAGAGGGATGATGGAATGGAGGGATGATGGAATGGAGGGATGATGGAATGGAGACATGGAGGGATGATGGAATGGAGGAACGGTGGAATGGAGAGATGGAGGAATAGAGGGATGATGGAATGGAGAGATGGAGGAATGGAGGGATGATGGAATGGAGACATGGAGGGATGATGGAATGGAGACATGGAGGGATGATGGAATGGAGGAACGGTGGAATGGAGAGATGGAGGAATAGAGGGATGTTGGAAAGGAGGGATGATGGAATGGAGGGTTGGATGAATGCACACTGAGCGGTAGGGAGGAAATAGGGAGGAAATAAGGGAATAGATGGGCCGAATGGCTAGATGGAGGGTAGGTATGCAAGCTGGGCTTTCCCTCTTGTCACGTGTCCAGTTGGGCCTCTGCATAGCTGAAGCCTCATGACCATATTGATCAAGCATAGCAGCCTAGTACTCTACCAGCTGATGCTCACTTGACTCCAATTTCTCCTTATTAAGGGAAAGTCTCTCTCTCTCTCTCTCGTTCAACTCTCTTGGATTCTAGCATTATGTCTGATGAGCTTCAGCACTATGGCCTTCTCTCCTTCTCCCTCTCTTTCTGTCTCTCTTTTTCTCCCTCTCGTTGCGTGTCTCTCTCTTCAATTCAAGGGGCTTTATTGGCATGGAAAACAAATGTTAACATTACCAATGCAAGTGAAGTAGATAATATACAAAACTTAAATAAACAATAAAAATGAACAGTAAACATTACACTCACAGAAGTTCCAAAAGAACAAAGACATATCAAATGTCATATTATGTATATACAGTGTTGTAACGATGTGCAAATGGTTAAAGTACAAAAGGGAAAATTAATAAACATAAATATGGGTTGAATTTACAATGGTGTTTGTTCTTCACTGGTTTCATTTTTCTTGTGGCAACAGGTTACACATCTTG